>NW_011934321.1:354049-405843 GCF_000733215.1 Auxenochlorella protothecoides
CCCCCCCTGCAGCGCGGCGCCCAGCGCGCCCACCTCCAGAGGGTCGCCCAGCGGCGTCCCCGTCCCGTGCAGGGCCAGGAAGGCGAGGCGGTCGACCTCCGCCGCTGCGCGGCGCAGCAGCGTCGCGACAAGTGCCGCCTGCGCCGGGCCGCTGGGCGCGGTGAGGCCGGCGCTGCGCCCGTCCTGGTTCACGCCCACACCCAGGAGGATGGCCAGGGGCGGCGTGGAGCCGGGGGTGCTTCCCTCGACCTTCTCGTCTGTCGGGTGTGAGTCCTCGCCCGCCCAGGCCACCCCCCCCAGCACCAGGACGACAAACCCCTCGCCGCGGCCGTAGCCGTCGCCCGCAGCGTCCAGTGTCAGGCAGCGCGCGGCGGGGGACAGCGCGCCCATCCCCGCCACGCTGGCGGAGGTGGCGCCTAGGAGCAGGGCGTTGACCCCGGCCACCACCCCTGCGCGCACCTCGCCCAGCGCCAGCGCGGCGTGCGCAGCGTGCACCGCCACCAGGCTGCTGGAGCAGGCGGTGTCGTTGGCCAGCGCCGGGCCGCGCAGGCCATGGGTGTAGGCCACCCGCCCCGCCAGGTAGCTCAGCCCGCTGCCGGTGATGGCCGCGGGGGAGAGGGGCAGGCCCGCGCCGTGCAGCACCTGCAGGAACTCGGAGTACATGCAGCCGACGTAGGTGCCCCAGGGCGCGGCGGCGGGGGAGGCGGGGTTGGGGGGGTGGGCTGCGTGCAGCGCCGACGCGCTTTCCTCAAGCAGAATGCGCGCCTGGGGGTCCATCGCGCCGGCCTCCTGCCCCGCCAGCCTGCATGGCGGGGGGGGGGGGAGGGATTTAGTCAAGGGGGTTTTATGGGGAAGCATCTGATGAGCAGGGTGCCGAGTAGCAGATGCGCCTGCTCCACTGAATGCATGGTGAGGCAAGAGTTGCTCAGCCGGCTCCTGGCGAGCACAAAGTGAAAGCCGAGAATAGAACGGCCAGCTCCACCCACCCCACCTGAATGCCTCGGCGTCAAAGGCGTCGATGCCGTCCAAGAAGATGCCATGGCGGACGTACATGCGGCCCGGTGGGGACGGTACCGCGGGGTCGTAGTAGAGCTCCACATCCCACCTCTGTGGTCGGGCGTTATGGAGGGAGGGAGTCGCTGCTTCAGAAAGACGCACGCTCTCAATCTGTGTGCTATTCCAAGCAGCTCTGAGAATCAGGATGGTGCATTGCAGAGACCGCACCCAGGTATCCTCGCCTGGAGGGGAATGGGCGTGACCAGGTTCCGCCCGTCGAGCAGTGTCCCCCGGAAGGCGGCCATGCCAGAGAGCAGCGGGTCAGCACCAGGGAACCTGCCCGCGGTCGACCAGACGGCGGTTGTAGGGGGTGCCCCAGGGACTGATGGTGGCGAGATGTGGGATGGGAGCGCAGGCTGCCGGTCCTGGGAGTGGACCTCGTCGACGGCTGAGGCATCCTCAACCGGCCCGGTGGAGGGGTGAGCATCCTCATATGTGGGCATCTCAGGGACTACATTGTTCTGCGTGCAGACCCATCAGGATGAGACACTGTGAAATAAGCAGTCATTGGAAGGTGCACGATGCCAGACTTGATTCCCCATAACAGCAAATGTGACCCTGACAGCAACAACCGTACACGAAGCCCCTGCTACAAACCTCCTTCTCTCTCCTGCACAGACCTCTGTCATGATTGACTGGACGGTCAAGGGACCTGGTCCCCAGTCTGGGACGGTCCGCCCCACCTCTATCAGCTCAGATACGATGAAGTCCCGCATGCTGTCCCTGGTGGGGTAGTCAAAGCTGGCTGTGGCGGGGAGGTCCAGCCCAAAAGCGCCAGCCAGGTCGTTCCTCAGATCGACGGCGCCTTGATTGTTGTTGTGGGGCGGCGGCTGGTGTTGACAACCATGGAGCATAGCCAAGCAAGAAGTTGAAGCGGGTGCTCCCTCGAGCCATTGTTTCAACTGTGAATGCAACCATGCACACCAATACCATCAGCAAACCCACCCCTGCCCTCCCACCTAGGGAGTCCAGGCCTGCTTCGGCAAATGGCTGATCCGCTGGTATGGCTGCACCGAGCAGCTTCTCCACGACCATCTGCACAGTCGAACTCACAGCATCCTCCAAGCTGGGGCCAGCGGGGTCCTCTGGCAGCATGGCAGGAATGGCAGGCTCAGGCTCTGAGCGCCGTGCTCGAAGGCTGGGAGGGGATGCTGTTGCATCAGGAATGCCAGCTGGCGCCGGTCTGATGCTTGCCGTCGCAGGCTGCGGAGGTGGTGTCGGCATTGGGCATGGACAGCTGCCACAGCCTGGCCATGCACGCCCACACAGCCTGCGTCCCTCATCACACCCATTCTCACACCATCCCTCACCCTGAGCTCGAAGCTGGAAAGGGTGACATCACTCTGTCCCAGAGTGATGTCTGCAAGCACAGCGTCCAGAAGCTGGGCCTGGCCCCGGCCCGTCGCCCATCCAGCATGTGCGTCCCCCGACCGTGGCGGGCCAGTCCCAGCTGAGGCGGTGGAAAGCGCGGCCCGGATGCCCACCGGCATCAGCAGCCCCCCGGGCTTGCCGTGCACGGGCCGGGGCAGGCTGCTGAGGACATGGGTGGCGGCATCCAGGCGGGCGGGGTGGCTGAGGGCGCTGCCATCCGGCTGGCAGCTGGTGTGCAGCCGCTGTCCGTTCTCGTGCCTCTGCCCAGCATCCTCCAGGCGGCCCACTGCCGCCGCGCCGCCTGCCGTGCTCCCTCCCCCACCCGTCCCAGGAAGGACGGCCTCGAGGAGGGCGGAAGCGGTGGCCACGAAGGCGTCAAACATGCGCTGCTGCAGCGAGGGGCGGGGGGGCGCCCGCGCACGAGCCGCAGCCAGGGCGGCTGCTCCGCGCGCCTCCAGCGCCCTCCCTTCCAGGGGATGGTGGAGCGAGTGGATCGGGTTTCATGTTCTCCTGCCTGGCGCGCTGAGCTCACCGGACAATGGTATGCATTCGTATGCACTTGTCTGATGGACTCTCTGACATGCTTTCGGTCAAATGCTCAAGCACTGGCCTCCCCGATTCCATGGAAACCTCTCCCTCCGCATCAAGCAAACCCTACAAACAAAAACAACCCTAGCTCACCAGCCTGGCTCGTGGCGTGAAGCTGGGTCCCGCCTCCTCCCGCCGCAGTCCTGCTGGCCAGCTGCATGCCGGCCCTGGCAACATCGACATCCACGCCCACCTCCATGCCCCCGCCCGGATGCAGCATCAAAGGAGCGCTGATGCTCAGGCGCTCCACAAAGACATTCACGGCGATACCCGCGTTGTATCCCGGCACCACAGCGGCCGCCATGCCCTCCAGCATGGCGGCTGCGGGGAGGACGCAGCGCCCTGCCACCCGGTGGTCCAGCAGGTACGCTGCCCGCGCTGCGCCAACCTCCAGCCGGAAGCGCAGCATGTTGTCTGGGCGGGGCCGGACTGAACTCGAGAGGAGCAGGGCTGCCGGCCCGAACCAGTGCCGCTCCCGCATCCAGGGCGTGGCGGAGCTTGGGGTGGGGGCGCCCTCGCCCCAGGGTCCGCGGTCCAGCACCGCATGCGCATTTGTGCCCTGGAAGGCAAAGGCGCTGACGCCGCAGGCCACGCCACCCAGGCGCTCCGCCCTGCCAGCGCCCTCCCGCGCCAGCACCGGCGCAGGCTGCCCGCGCGGCAGGTCGGCGAGGCACGCGGCCACGTGAGCGTTGACTCGCGCCAGGCCCACCAGGGGGTGCACGCTGTGTGCGCTGAGCTGGGCGGCGGCCTGCAGGAGGCCCACGGCGCCCGCGGCGGGCTCGGCGTGGCCCACCCTGGCCTTGGCGGCCGAGAGCCTGATCGCGCCGGGGAGCGCTGCGACGGCTGCGTTCACCTCGATGGGGTCGCCCAGTGGGGTGCCTGGGAGGGAATTGGAGGCGCTCGGGTGAGTGTGAGCATCGGCATGCCCAAGGATGCAGTGCGCTCCTGTCACGCTCTCCACCGAGCACGCATACCGGTGCCGTGCAGCTCCAGGCCAGCGAGCTGGGGAGGCGCCAGCCCCGCCAGCTCCAGCCCCGTGCGAATGACCCGGGTCTGGGCGGGGCCGCTGGGCGCGGTCAGGCTGGAGGAGCGGCCGTCCTGGTTCACCGCGCAGCCGCGCAGCAGGATGACGGTGGCTGGGCCGGTGCGTCTGCCGCCGTCGTCACGGGCACCCACAGGGCTGCAAAGGACCAGCGCCGCCACCGTGTCGGCTCGTACGTAGCCGTCTGCCGCCGCGTCCAGGGTCTTGCAGCGCCCATCCTGCGTCAGCATGCCTGCCGCCGCCGCGGCGGCGGAGGTGTTGCGTGCCAGCAGCAGGTTCACCGCCCCGACCAGGGCGGGGGCGCCGGGGTCTACCCGGCCCGCACCCAGGCTCAGGGCCACCAGGGCCGAGGAGCAGGCGGTGTCCAGGGAGACTGCGGCACCCGTCAGGCCCCATGAGAAGGAAATCCTCCCCGCCGCCACGCTGAAAGGCGTGGAGGTGGCCGAGGTGGCGCCCAGGGGGTGCCAGGCGGCGCTCAGCCCGCCATACTCCATCTGCTGGATGCCAACATGCACAGAGGTTGAGGTGGGGGGCTGGGACGACGTAGAGAAGAAAGCGCCACTGAAGGCCTCCTGTGTCACCTGATGGGTGGAGGTTTGGAGCGGACGGGTTTTTGAGGGCCGGCGGAGAGCCGTACTTGGGGACCAAAGTCATCACCCAGGCATTGTCTCTCAGACACATACCCCTGCACTGCTTCACTTGAGGGAGCAGGCAGAGGGGTGACCCATCCTGCATGCCCATCGCCCTCACCTCCAGGAGGAGGCGCTGCTGGGGGTCCATCAGCTCGGCCTCGGGGCGGAGCAGGCCAAACAGCCCCGCATCAAAGTGTTCAACAGGCTCATGCAGAAACCCGCCAAAGCGGGGGGCACTCATGGCCCAGCTGCTTGTACCGGCCTGTTTGGAAAGGGTTGAATATGGGGGTGTCAGCTGGGGGTTGAATCACAGTGAAGCTGGTTGGAGTCGTCCCCGGAGTTGGCAAGATTGGGATCGCTCCTCTTCAGTAGTGAGCTCCAGGATCGGTAACCAGCGTCCCAAGAGCCATAATCGGACATGCAGCGATAGTCGGGACAGAACATTACGCCGCAAGTATGAGGAAACCCAAACCCAAACAACATACCTTGGAGGGCCTGGCCTCTGCGTCCCAGCGGCTCCACGGCACCAGGCCAATGCAGTCACTGGAGAATGCCTGATGTAGTGGGCCTGGGGTGAGTGCCGCCATGGCTGCGACCCAGACAGCCTGGCCGAGAGTGCTGGCTGGATCGGAAGGTTGAGTGGGCGCAGCAATGGCTTGCCCTGCTGGCGCAGGCAGCTCCGCACCACCTCCCAGGCGCTCAGACACCGCTTGCGCGATGGATGGGATGGAGGGGAAGTCGAAGACCAGGGTGACGGGTAGCGTCAGGCCCAGGCTCTGCCCCAGCTTTGACGCCAGCTCCACCGCCGACAAGGAGTCGAAGGCTCCTGGGGCCGGGTGTTGGACGGGCAGGGGGATGAGGGCTTGACGTCGGAGTGTGCCTGACAAGCGGGCATCCCGCCACTGAGGCAGGCAGAGTTTCAGTCCACATCCCCGATTCACTCAAAACGCATTGCTCAAGCCCCGGTACCACTCCATCCAGACCTGCAGCAAACATGCCGGAGGAGGTCAGGGCGTCGGCGCCCACCACCTCGATGGCAACGCCCTGCACGAGAGCGAGCAGCTCCGTCTGCTCGATGTGAGGCCGTGGGGGCTCGCGATCGGGAACGGCTTCCTGCTGCTGGCCTGAAAAGGTATGCAGCCGTGGCTCCCCTGTCTCGCTCCGCTCGCCGGCCTGAAGCCCGTCCAGGAAGCTCCAGGGGCCCTTGATCGAGTTGACGGCGCAAAAGGTGGAGAGGCTCAGGCGGGCCACGACAGCGTCCCGGAGGCCCTGCCTCAGCACCGTCCTGAGGGCGTGCAGGATCTGCGCCGGCTCCAGCATCCCCAGCCCCACCGCCTCCATGGAAGCGCTGCGAGGAAAGCAAGGCAGAGATTGATAAAGGTCTGAGGCTGATGTGAGAGCGAACCGTGCACGATCCCACGTCCATCTGTGTGGGTAGCACCTCTGCACATCCCTCCATTTTCACCTCATGGAGGCGGCCATGCCTGCGCCAGAGAAAGGACCAAAGGACAGCGTGACCACGCGGTGTGAGGCCCTGGCCCTCAGGAAGGAGTTGGCAGCTGCGTAGTGAGCCGCGCCCGACTGGCTCCACACACCGGCCGTGGATCCGAAGAGCAGCGTCACCTCTGCATCGACGCCGGTCACCGCGCCCAGCACCTGCGTGGGGAAACAGCGATGGTCACGGTGATGCATTCTGGTTTGAGATGTAGGATTGCTGTGCCACAATAAGAATCCAAACATTCCTTGGGTACTCCTTCCCAGTCACCTTTGGCTGGGCCACCGCCAAGAAAGCGTCCCTGGTCAGGTCAGGGATGAGGTCGTAGGCCAGCACACCCGCGGCGTGGGCATACAGGGCTACAGGAGGCAGGTCCTGGGAGGCCAGCCAATGTGCCAGGTCCGCATTCTGGGCGGGGCTGGACGCGTCCTGGCTCAGAACAAAGACCTCGGTGCCTGAGGCAGGGTTGGGTTGGAGGTTCTGTTGTCACAGTGTGCAGAGGGAAGTTCAAGCTGACGCATGGGGCATTTGTGGAATCGAACGCCACCCCTTTTCAACCCTACCCTGCTCACACTCATCCCAGACATGAAGCGGGACTCACCATGCCGAGCAAAGAAGCGTTCATCCTCCTGGGCAGCCAGCTTGCCGCGCCGGCTGGTGAGCACGAGGGACTTGACCCCGGCCCTGGACAGCTGCCTGGCCAGGCGCAGGCCCAGGCCCTGCGTGCCTCCACAGACAACAGCTGTCTTGCCTTGCAGCTGGAGTTCCAGGGCGGGGTGAGGGCCGGCAGGAGTCACGTGGCGCCGCAGGTGCTCGGAGAAGAGGCGGCCGCTTGCAACCGCCAGAACGTACTCCGTCCCCCGCCCAGCCGCCATGACTGCCCGGAACTGGGCGGCTGTGACCCCGTCCCCCAGGTCCAGGGTCACGCCGTACGAGCCCCTGTCCTCCATGAACTGGGTGCGTGCGACCCCTAGGGCTAGCGCCTGATGCGCGGCTGCCTCTGAACCAGCGGGTCCCAGCAGGCCCTGGCTGACCAGGCTCAGGCTGTGCCTCTTGGCGGCAGAGCCCAGCGCACAAAGCGCGGCCGCCGTGTACGCCCAGGCCATGCTGGCGGCGTGGAGGCAGGGCTCCGGCGCTGGAGGCGCCAGGACCAACACAGCTTGTACCTTGCTGGAGGAGAGGAGGGCATGCAGGCCTGCCTCGGTGCTGACGACGAGCTCTGTGTTGCGAGGGGGCAGCCACCCTGGCGCAGCTGTCTCCTGGCAGCGCGTGACGCCCAGCATACAGCCACGTAGTTGTTGCAGGCCGGCGGGTAGCGTCATGGAAGGTGTTGCATTATCTCCAGAAGTGTCTTGTGCGATGGAGAGCGCCAGCCAGCGAGCAGAGTGATCACTGCGGCAGGGAGGGTAGGATTGAGTACATACATGTGGGCAGGATGTGGAGATGACACTCTATGGGAACCTGAAATCTCCCCGCCGTACCTATCTTGCGGCCAGTCAACCGGAGACCACTCTGTCGTGTAGAGCAACTCAGAGAGGGAGTCCTGACCGCCCCTGACAAGAGGCTCGGAACAGCCTCCCCTGAGCCTACATCCAGGCAGGGTAGCAGCGTCCAAACCCGCCTGCATGCTCGCCCAGCTAGATGTGTCTCCAGCAAGCTCTTCTGGCAGCAGGGCGTCCAGTGCGGTCAAGCCATGGGGGCAGTGACCAGGCTGACCCAGGGCAACAAGCGTGTCCAACGTCCTCCATGATGTACAGGCGCTGCTGTCCTGCTTGCCGCTCTCGGCAAGGTGGCAAGTGAGGTTCACGGGGAGTGCCTCCTTCACCACTCCATGCAGCAGCAACTCAGGCAGAATGGGTGACCCCTTGCGGCAGGAAAGATCGTAATCAGGGTCCACACGCTTGCAGGATTTGCCTCTCCAGGGCCCAATCTGCTGCATTGCTCCTGCTAGTAGAGCTACATCATTTCGGCCAGCGGCCGCCACGTTCACCGTGGCGGTAAGAAAGTCCACCCCCACTTCAATACTCGTTGCCAAGGAGTCGAAGGTGGTGGGCAGCGAGATGGATCGAAGACCTGTCCTGCCTGCATTTGTTGGAGTGGCATAGGGCCTGAGCACCATGAGCGCTGCAGAAGCCAGGCCGATGACGATGCCCGGGAGGAGGATGCTCCCTCCCTCAAAGCTGCTATCCGCAAAACTCCAGCTGGGGCTCAGGTAGGCATGGAAGGAGGCTGCTCGTGAGCTGGAACCAATGCTGGCGACGGTGAGCCATGGGTGGGCTGCAGGCGACACCCACACTCTCTGGCGCTGCCATGGAATGGGCGGCAAAATTGCTTCAGTATCCAATGCAGTGCCCGATGGTGCGTCCAGCAGCACATGAGCATTGGTTCCCTGCCATGTAGAAAGGGTGGTGGCAGGATATTTGATACCATGAGACAGGACTAACATTCGGGTTGCATGCACATGAAGAGTGATTTAACTCGAAGCCCACTTTCATACACTATCAAATTACCCCCTGACAACTAGCCTGGAACGCGAATGCGGACACTCCCGCCACCCTCGCGCCCTCCCTCCGGTTCAGGGGAGCCTCCTGACGGGGCAGGAGGAACGCACGGCGGCCGACGGCTCCCTGCACATGTGGGTTTAGCTCGCGGAGGTGGGTGAGCGCGGCGTAGGCGCCGCGCTCCATCTGGTCCAGGGCGTGCAGCACCCCCGTGCTGCCGGCCGCCGTCTCCCCGTGCCCCACGCGCGACTTGGCTGCCGTGAGGACCGGGCCGGCGCGGGCCGGGATCAGGCCGGCCAACGCCCCCAGCTCGATGGGGTCGCCCAGCGCGGTGCCCGTGCCGTGCAGCTCCACCGCCGCCAGGCTGGCCGGGGTCAAGTGGGCGGCGCCCAGCGCGGCGCGAACCACGGCCACCTGAGCGGGGCCGGAGGGCGCGGTGAGGGCCGAGGACCGCCCGTCCTGGTTCACCGCCGTGGCGGCCAGCAGGCATGTGTTGCCAGGGGCGCGGCCGAGGACTGCGCTGAATTGCGAGCCCAGGCGGAGCATGGAGCAGCCCTCGCCGCGGACGTACCCGTCCCCCGCGGCATCCAGGGTCTTGCAGCGCCCATCAGCAGCCAGCATGCCTGATGGTTTTTGTGGGGAGGGGCGGGGGTAAAGTGGTTGTGTGCCCGAGTCTCCAAAGAGCAAGACCTCGAGCCCAACCAGCAACCCAGCACAGCCTTCCCACCAGTGATGGCAAAGGCTGCGGTCCTCAGGGGAGTCAGGGTGAGGCTGACCCCCGCCGCCAGGGCCTCCTCGCTGTCCAGCGACCTCACGTCCTGGGCCGCAGCATGCAGGGCTACCAGCGAGGAGGAGCAGGCGGTGTCGATGCACTGGGAGGGCCCGTGCAGGTCGAAAACATACGACAGCCTGCGGGTTTGGGTCGGTGTGGATGAGCAGCTGGGGAGGTTGGGGTGCAGATGGGAACTGCGCGGAAATACATGCATCAACTCTCACGCTGGCTTTAAAATCACAATGTTACCTTCCGGCTGCGACACTGCTGGCTCCCCCGCTCGCAAAGTAGAGGGTCAGTGCCTGTCGGGCAGTGAGATCCAGGTAATCCACGGCCCCTATACCCACGGCAATGGCGGTGCTGGGCAGGAGAGCGCGGCAGGCTGACAGCTCCGCGGCGCAGTCCAGGAGCAGCCGCTGCTGGGGATCCATGCTCGTGGCCTCCGACCTGGTGGGTGGGGATGTGGGACTCCAGTGGTGTAGAGCACAGTGCGACGAGAGGTCACAGCCACCACAAGGGTCGGAGATAAAAATTTCACCCTCCTTGAATCTGCACAATCCAATCATGCTCACCATTTGACGCCGTACAGCCCAGGGTCAAAGAGGTCTGCCTCCGGCAAGATGGCCCCAAAGCGGGCCTCCAAGCCTCTGGGTGGGTTGGACACATACTGGTCGAC
Source organism: Auxenochlorella protothecoides (assembly GCF_000733215.1). Taxonomy (NCBI): domain Eukaryota; kingdom Viridiplantae; phylum Chlorophyta; class Trebouxiophyceae; order Chlorellales; family Chlorellaceae; genus Auxenochlorella; species Auxenochlorella protothecoides. Next base: position 364,183 of record NW_011934321.1, read on the forward strand.
ATCCCACCTGCTCAGCGGCATCACTGCAGAGCACAGGTAAGGGAGGCGAATGGAGTACTGACGCATGTTGTAAAGATCACAGCGTCTGAGTCAAGCCAGCAGCGCCCTGGAGTAAAGACAGAGGGCCATTGCAATCATATGATGCCGCCGTGGCCTCTGACTGAAGCCGTACCTGTAATAGCATCCTCTGGGAATCGACCAGAGGAAGACTGCCAACCGCTTTCTGGAGCCGGCACATGACCAGCATGGTCCAAGATCAGAACAACCTGTGCGCATGCGAGGCAAGATGGCGTTACTAATAGGTCTTGAGATTGTAAACGGGTCGACCTGAAAAGTCAGGGAGTCGCTTCTCAGAGACAACAGCCCTGAAACCTATATTGAAGAGAGACCTGATCATGTCAATCATGATCTTAAAGCCATGTCAAACTCCGCTGCCTTACCACTTGACTGCCCGCGGTGAGGTTTGCTGCAGGTGTCAGACGGCCATCAGGAGTTGGCTGCACGTCCTCCATCGTTTCCATGTCCCCATCGTCTTCCTCATCGCCAGCCCCCAGTGGCAGCATCAGGGCATCGATGTGCTTTGCCAAGGCAGCCGGGGTCCCATGGTCAAAGACCAGGGTGGCTGGAAGCTCCAGTCCGGTGGCGGTCGCCAGGGAATTTCGCAGCTCGACCACCCCCAGCGAGTCCAGCCCCGCCTCCATCAGGGGCTGGTGTGGGGCTGGCAAGGTGCCTCCCACCAGCTCCTGGACAGCGTCTAGGATCATCGGCAGGGTGGAGGCGGCCCGATGGGTAGGCCCAGGGCCATGTGCTTGACGAGTGGTGGGCGTCATTGCCTGGGAAGGTCCGGAGACCGGGCTGCTCTCCTCTGGAGCCATCTCCTGGAAGAAGAAGGGTACCTGGCCCCTCGGGCCCTGCGAGCAACCAGGGTGCACTCATGTGTTGGGAGGAGCTGGACTTGCTAGGCTTTGGCTATTCAACGCTCGCATTTCACATCCTGCAGTGCAACCCAGGCAAGTGATCTGCTGCTTCACCGTGCATCTACTTCCGCGTTATCAGACCTGTGCACACCCACCTTGAGCAGGGTCCCCCAGATGACAGGCACGGCTGCCAGGACCGGCATGGAGACCGAACCCAGCAGCCTCAGGCTGGACTCCAGCACTCCCAAGCCCTGTGCGGGCGTCAGCAGCAGGAGGCCGGTGCGCGTGGGCACGCTGCCTCACCACCTCGTCGGCGGCCATGCCAATCTCCCAGGCGCCCCACTGCAGCGCGGAGGCCTGCACCCCCGCGCCAGCCGCCACTGCCGCCCAGGCCTCCAGCCCCGCGTTGGCGGCGGCGTAGGTGGCCTGGCCGGGCGCGCCAAACAGCGCCGAGGAGGAGGAGTAGAGCAGGAGGCGGTCGAGCGGCTGGAGCGCCGTGAGCCGGCCGTGCATGCTTTGCGCGCTGAGCAGCTTGGGGGCCGCCGAGACGCGGACGGCAGCGACACCCTGCCGCGCCAGCACGCCGTCGGTCAGCACGCCGCCGGAGTTGACGACAAGGCCCAGGTGGCGCAGGTGCTGCAGGGAGGAAAGCGCGGCCGCGTCCGCCGACGCTGCGCCGTCGCCCGCCACCATGGACACTAGGGAGGAGGAGGAGCGGAGAGCGGCTCCGTGGGTCGATCGTGGCGCCAGCCTGCGATTATATTGTAGAGTGGGATGACATGGGAGAGGGTTTGGGGCCTTCATTGTGCAGTCAGTGTCCTCCACACCTGGCGCCAATCGCACCTGGCGCTGCGTCCCAGCAGCACGACGTGCCACGCCTCCTTCTTGAGCAGCCACGCGCCGGTGAGCGAGCCCAGCGCGCCCAGTCCGCCGGTGACGAGGCAGCTCCCGTGCTCTGTAGTCTGTTGCACGACAGGGTATGGGGGCAGAGTGTGATGTGGCATGTGAGGGTCTCAAATCCTATAGAGGGCCGCTGTTCAAACCACTGCACACTCTTGACTCAGACGTCGCAGCAGACACGGCGGTATACTCCGCTCACCTTGATGCCAGGGTTCTGGACCACCACCTTCCCCACATGCTGAGAGAGGGAGAGCTGCCTCAGAGCCGTTGCCGTCTGGGACAGGGTGTAGGCTGTGCACGGAAGGGCTCTGAGCTCCCCCCTGGCAAGCAGTGCAGAAATGCCCAGGAGGCATCTGCCCAGGACCTGCGAGGTGGCAAGGGACAGCGGCATCTCATCAACAATGGGCGCTGCGAGTATGGTGTGCGCTCGTGCAAACGGAGCAGCGTGAGGGCATGCTCCGCCAACAGCAAACCTGTGGTGGGAGAAAGTCAATGGCAACCGTGCTGAATGCCACGTCTGGTCGCTCCTGCCCGATGCGGCTGGCGGCGTGGATGTCACGCTTCCCGACCTCCACAAAGCTGCCTCCCCTGGCCAGGACAGAGAGGGAGGCCGCTGTCATGCCTGTTCAGGAGCATGGGGTGGGATTTGTGATTCACGTGCAGTGAGGGCACTCCGTTCAAGCACGGGAGTTGCTGTGCGAGGGACCTGCGCCATGTGTGCAGACTACATCCCATTGTGAGCAACCGTCCCAAATCACATCCTGAATGCATCAGTCCCACCAGAACGCCCAACACATCCACCGGAGCATGACCTGGAGAGGTGAGCGAGTTCAGGACCAGGCTGACGCTCCCCACCACGACTGCAAGGTCCTCTGCAAAGGTGGTGGACCTGGAGTCCAGGCAGACCGCCCTGCCCTCCAGCATCCCCCGCAGCCTGGCGCGTTTGGCCGGCGTGCCGGTGGTGCAGCTCAGGACTTTGCACCCCAGCCCTGATGCCAGGGAAAGGACTGCGAGGCCCACCCCTCCCGTGGCAGCGTGCACTAGAACCTGGTGGGGGGAGGTCGTGGGTGAATAGGGTGTCTGCGCATAGTGGCACATACAATGCACCCATTTACCCGGGGTGAGACGCCCTCCTCATGCAACATTACTGCATCACATCGCCTCGCATGGCCCCCATTCCGGTCCAGCACCCACCCTGGAGTGAGGCCCGCAGGAGGCTGCCTGCTGCAGCGCCAGCATTGCTGTGATGAAGACGGTGGGCAGCGCAGCACCGGTCTGGTAGGATACTGAAGGCGGGAGCGGGGCAACCAGGTCTGCCAAGACACGCACGCTGTGACCCAGGCAGCCAGGCGCCAGCCCGAAGACGCGGTCCCCGGGCCTGAGCCCACCGCCGCCGCCGGGATTGGACAAGACCACGCCCGCGCAGTCCGCTCCCGGGTCGCCGGGGTCGCCGGGGTACATGCCCAGCACATTCAGCACGTCCCTGAAGTTCAGGCCCACCGCCCTCACGCCAATCTACGATGGAGAGGATTGGAAATGGCAATTCTGTTGGCGTTGTGGGGAGTGCTGTCTGCCTTGCTTATGCAGTAACAGGCTTGGTCTCGATGGTAGAATGAGCCGGCCTGCCATTCGCCATCATTCTCTGCACGATATCAGATATCTCTGCACACCCCTGCGCACCTCTATGTGGCCACACTCCACTGGCTCCATGCTGCTGGCAATAGGGACCCATCGCAGGGAGGACAGGGAGCCGCGGGGCTGGGGAAGGAGCCGTGCCTCGTGACCAGGAGCGTGATGCAGAGCCTGCTCAACCATGGGGAGCAGTTTGGCTCTGGACAGGGTGGCGCCCCGGACCTCGGCTCCATAAGTATCGTTCTCCATGTTGTGCTGCAGCTTGGAGGCCGAGGGTGAACTGGTAGCGCCATTCCTGTGCAGTTTCACTGCCGATATACGGGCATTCAACTCGCCGGCAGCCACCCTCGCCAGCGCGGCCATTGACTCCCAGTGCGCCGATGAGCCGGACAGGGCTAGAGAGCCAGAGCGGGCCTGCCCATCAAAGCCCTGTAGCAGCTGAAGCATTGTGGCCGAGGCAGCTACCGGGAAGGAAGGGGCTTGGAGAAGCTTAACCGCTGTGCTCTCGCCCTCCTCATGCTCCATCCATGGCTGAATCAGTACAGACAGGATGGGATTCCCCAACCGGCCGCTTTGTGCGACCAAGAGAGGGTCTGTCGCCTGGAGAAGGGCCCGGTAGGTGATGCCCTGGTTGGCCCGGGTCTGAGCCGTGGGTCCAGGTTCAGAACCCAGCTCTCTGACCCTCAGGCCGGACAAGCGACAGGCTGGGGGCCTCGCCCTGCCGGCTGGTGCTGCATCCTCGACATGGGCGAGGTCGATGGAATCCTTCGCCTCAGCTCTTGCCAGGAAGAACAGGGCGCCGCAGCCATGCACGCCAGACCGGCCGCCCAGCTCACAGGCGTCCAGCCCAACTGGCACGCGCAGGGAGGAGCTGCGGGGTGCCCCCGCCGCTGGCAGCTGCAGCGAGCAGTCTGTCGCGGCGGGGTGGCTCAAAGCGTAGTTGGCCGACTGGGCTGGTGGCTGAACGGTTGCCATGCAGGCAGGGGAGCTGCGACCCGTGGCAGGGTCAAGGAGGAGGCCAAGGTTCAGCACTGCAAGGTATGCGGCGCCAGGCTGGCCGGCGATGTGAGAAGCTCTGTCACCGGCTTGATCGACGGCAGCTGCCACACCAGGCCCTGCCCGTCCCCGGGAATGGATCCGAACAAGGCCATTCACCGCCGCCACTGTGCACAGGTCCAGCTCGCCGTGCTTGGACACCCGCAGCCTGTGCTTGCCGGCCGCGGCGTGTGTGCCCAGATGGAGCGCCTCCAGCACTGCAAACCCCGTGAACAAGGCCGCCCCCCAGCGCAGCGTGCCCAGCGCCGCTGCGCAGGCCTCCAGCATGGCGGCGGCGGGCGCCAGCGTGTGGCCGTGCACGACGTGGTCCCGCAGTGTGGCGCCCAGGCTGGGGCCTTGAAGATCCAGCTCAAACGCGCAGCAGGCGCTTGCGGAGGGTTCCGCTGACACGGCCCTGCGCAACACAAAAAAGGCGGGGGCCAGGGTCCATTGCTTCGCCTGCAGCCTTACCACGCCTGCCGGCGTGCCTGAAAATTGGGGACAGGACAGAGGGTGGGCAGGCATGTTTGAGAGAGCCTTGACATGGGCATGGCGCATTTGGGAATCCCTCATGATCGCTCAAGACGGGAGGTGCACAGAGCATTTTGACGGGGACCTTTGCTGGGGGGCAGGCTCAAGAACCTGGATGGCACCCATTGTGAGGCAGAGCTGACATGTTCTCAGGGAGGACCTGGCCAATCTGCAGCGGACCACCCCCTCCTACTCTCTCCCAGAATTTCTCACCGCCTGCGCTCGGAGTCAGGCCCTCCTGGGCGGCCTCTGTCCACTCAAATATGGCGTGTGCATTCACGCCGCTCATCCCAAACGCGCTGGTGCCCGCCAGGGGCTGGTGCAGTGGCGCCGGCGCCAGCTGGCGAGGGATGCTGGCCAAAAGGCCGTGCCTCCGGGGCCAGTCGCCAAAAGTCGTGCCCACGAACGGATTCATGTCGCGCAGGTGCAGGACGGGTGCCGCCGCCTGTTGCATGGTGTGGAGGCATGTAGAGTGAGATGACGCACTGCCTTTGCACGAGGTGTACAACGCTGGGCCATCTTCCTGCCTGCCATCGGGCAGTCTGTCAAGTCAACCCGCAGCAGCATGCAGTGAAGACTTGTCCACTGACTTTGTCTGACAGCGCGCACAGGGCCTGCAGTGCGCCGGTCAGGCCAGCAGCGCCCTCCGTGTGGCCATGGCAGGACTTGGTGGCGCCCAGGGTCAGGGGCCCTGAGTCCAGGCTCCGCGCCGCCGCCGCCCCCAGTGCGCCCATCTCGATGGGGTCCCCAAGGGGCGTCCCGGTACCGTGCACTGCCACGTATGACAGGTCATCCCCGGCAAGACCTGGAAGGTTGGTCGGGGGGCGTCGAGCGGTTTGTAAATGTTGACAAACATGGGGCTAGAGGAGCCTGCACTCCTGAATGGCCGCTGTAAGGTCTCCAGGGACCAGGCGATGAAAGTGATTGCAATGTCTTACACCACCCTATCCTCCTCACTCCTGCATGGTAGCTGCACCTGCAACATCCAGGGCCTTCCGGACCAGCGCAGTCTGGCTGGGCCCATGCGGTGCAGTGAGTCCGCTGGACCTCCCGCCCTGGTTGACCGCCGTCCCGACCAGGTAGGCCAGGGGCGCCCCGGTTTCCTCCCCTTCACCCATCGGCGCCAGGACCAGCAGCGCACAGCCCTCCCCCCGGCCGTACCCGTCGCCCGCTGCGTCGAAGCTGCGGCAGCGCCCCACGGGGGAAAGCGCCCCCAACTGGCTGATACCTGTGGCAGTGCCGGGCAGCAGCATGAGGAAGACGCCGGCGGTGGTCGCCAGCTCAGCCTCCCCGCCCAGCAGCCCCGTGTGGGCAAGGTGGGTGGAAACCAGGGAGGAAGAGCAGGCGGTGTGCGTGCTGATGCAGGGCCCGGTCAGGCCAAAAACGTAGGACAGCCTGCCGATCAGGAAGTCCATGCCGTTGCCGGCGGTGACGGCAGGGCCCACACCCAGCCCTGCCGAGGCCAGGGTGGCCAGGAACTCCATGTGCATGACGCCGACATACCTGGGCATTATCGAGTTTGGTGGTGGGGGTTCTGAAGTATGTTGCGGGAACATCAAGGCACCTGTAGCTGCAGGTTTTACACAACTTGAAGTCATTGTCACAGCACCACAGGCACTGTGCTGAAATGACCTCCCACGTCACCCTTCCAGACTTACACCCCGCAGTTGAGACTGAGGCTGGCTGCAGATCGCCCAGCAGCTTGGCTCAGGCCTTCCTGTGTCTGCTCCAGGAGGATTCTGGCCTGCGGGTCCATCACCGAGCTCTCGGCATGGCCAAGCCTGCGTGTTCGGGTTGTGATGAGTGTGATGGGAGTGGGGGTGCTGGCGAGATGCAGGTGTAGATATGTTCTTTCTGGTGCAGGTGTCTTGCCCCAGACTCATGCAGCGAGGTGTGTCAGCACCACACCTGAAGGCATCCGCGTCAAAGTCCTCCAGTCCAGACAGGAAGGCTCCGAAGCGGACGTTCATTCTGCCAACTGCACACGTGTGGATGGTAGGCTAGGTTTTTGCTCCAGGATCAAGTGCCAGCATCCTGGTATTCCTCTGCCTATGTAGAGCAGAGACAGCGCAGGCAGGATACCTCCCTGTCCTCACCAGAGATTTCCGGGCTGTAGTATGCCTCCAGGTCCCAGCGAGCCAGAGGGACTGGCGTGGGAAGGTCCTGGCCGCCTTGGGCCGCGGATCTGTAGCCGTCCAAACCCTGGCCCTCGCCGCCGGGGTAGCACCCTGCCACCCCCAGCACACTCGTGCAGCTGTCCTGCAGCTGCTGCCCAGGGGCATTTGAAGCCGGCGCAGGGTGTGCAGTCACACCCATGCTGCCCTCCGGTGCCACCTCGGCCGCGACGAACTCGGCGAGCGCAGCCGGGGTCGGGTAGTCCATGGCCAGGGTGACGGGCAGGTCAAGGCTGAAGCGGGTGGAAAGCATGGAACGGAGCTGCACTGCTCCGAGTGAGTCCAGCCCAGCGGCCATGAGGGGGGAGTCCGCGTCGAGGGTGGCCCCCGTGATGGAGGCGGCAGCCTCTATCACGGCCTGAAGGCAGTCTGTACCACCTTCCTGGGGCGGAGCTTGAGCGGCTGGCTGCTGCTCATCACCGCCTCGGTTCCGCTCACCCGCAGCGGCGGGGTGCAGAGGTGCCCCAGCGTCGCTTCTCAGCGCCGCAGCGATGTGGCGAGCGAGGTCCCGGGGCGTGGGGTAGTCAAAGGTGGAGGTGGGCGACAGATCCACCGCGGGGAAGGCGAGGCCCAGGCTGGTGCGAAGCTGTGTGGCACCTGGAGGAGCGAGGGGGCATGGGAGATGGAGCTATAGCTTAGGGTACCCTCCTGGGCATTTTCTCTGCAAGGTTGCACCGGCTTTAATCTAAAGTCCCGACCCTCTGCAGCACCAATGCTCTGGAGAGGTGCATCCACTGCAGTGGGCACAATCTCAACAGGTTGCCCTGTGCCTCACCAAGGGAGTCGAGCCCAGAGTCCATGAACGGAGAGCTGGCATCCGCTGCAGCACCCAAAGCTGCCAGGGAGGAGAGGATCACCTCCAGCACAGCACTCTCATCTGTGCCGTCTGGACCCATGGGCTGGCGGGGTGCAGCTGCGGCGCTTCTGGCAGACCGGACCCCCTGCACTCCACCACGGGCCCTCCTCCCTGCCATCCGCCTGATGGGTGAAGTGGCAGCAGCTGCCACGCTCCCCACCCGTCCAATCCTGCAGTGTATGAGGGTGAATGGAGGGTCTACACCATGCTCATGTGGGTTGAAGGGTCCAAGGTGGTCAGAGGTGTCTAGCACTCAAAGTCAATGGTGCTGATGCCTTCTTGCAACCAGGTACATTTGTCTCGCCACGTCGTGTCCTGCAGCACCCACCCATATTCCCTTCACCCACTCACTCTGTCGACTGAATGAACTCCTGGAAGATGGGGTCCACTGTCGTCATGCCCCTGGCGATGTTCTTCCAGAGGAAGACATTCACGGTGAGGCGACGTGGGGCCCCGACAGCAGAAGTGCCAGAGGAGGTCTGGCCGAGCAGTGCCGCCATGGCGGCGAGGCCCTTGCCGGGGTCGATGGTGCCCAGCCCCATGCGCTCCATCGCAGCGATGAAGGCGGGGTTGCGGGATGCCATGCCTCCGCCGCCCCAGTTGCCCCACTGCACGCAGAGGGAGGGCCTCCCCCTCTCCTGCAGCTCCCCCGCGGCCCCCTCCACGGCCTCATTGGCCGCGGCATAGCTTCCCTGGCTGGCGGCTGCGCTGAAGGCCGCCAGAGACGAGAAGAGCTGCATGCAGGTCAATGGGGAGGCAAGCGTGGAGGCAGTCATGTTGTGTGCCCCCGAGACCTTGCCTGCGATGGGTTGTTGGGATAATGGGTGTGATTTATTGCTCTGACCTTTGGAGTTGGCAATATGCTGCTGAAGTGCAGACCCACTCCTGATGTGCTCTAACTATCCAGCAAGCATGCCACGTGGGAGACGAGCACTAGCAGCACGAGTGGAACACCCCATCGAATGTCCCACCTCCATGTTCCAGGCGCATGCTGCCCAGGGTGATGGCAGAAAGGGTCTTTGGGTCGAGAACGGCTCCAGCATGCGCAAAGCTCTGTGGATGCTCGGATGCGGAACGGTGGCACGGCATCATGGGACATCGAATGCGGCAGCTGCAGTCAATGTGCAAGATGTCTAAACCAGTACCACTGTGACATGCAGACGGCAGGAATGCCCATCTGTCTTCGCGTCGTCCAGTCTCTCACCTGGATTGGGGATCTGGCAGTTGAGCCCTCTAGCAGGTCCACCAGAGCTGCCACCTCCGAGGCCGCACTCATGTCGGCCCTGACGGCCTGCACCACGGCAGCACCGCGCATCAGCCTCCCGGAAAAGACCGTCTCCGGCCCCGCCCTGCCGCTCCTGCCCAGCAGGGCCACGCTGGCCCCTGCCCCGCCGGCGCTGCTCAGCCACAGCGCGTACAGCATGCCGAGGGAGCCCAGGCCGCCCGTGACGACGCCGCCTCCCGTCAGGTGGTCCACCCGGCTCACATGCGGCGTAGGCGGCGAAGGTTCCGGCTCGCGCACGACCAGGCGTGGGAGCGCCAGCTTGGCCGCCGCCTCCCGCGAGCCAAAGGTGTTGCCAATCCCGGCAGGCTTGGATGCGTTCCGGCCAGGGTGCGGCCGGATGAAGCTCAGCTCCGTGCTGTCAACCGCGCACCCCGGCACCTCCTGGGGCAGGAGCCTGAGGAAAGCAGGGACGCAGGAGGGTGCCCTGTCAACCCCACGCCTGCCCACCGGCGCGTCACAGCCGCCCCAGGTCTGGGCAGAGGCGCGCTGGAGCCTGCCTGCAGCAATGCTGGCCTGCACCGCCTGCACCGCAACCGCGCACTGCACGAGGCTGCTTGTGGAAGAATGGGCCGCCACAATGTTCCCTGTAGCAGCCCTGTGACCCTGTCCCAACTGTGGTGGAGGGTTGGTGGGTTGGAATACGGTGAGTCAAATAGGGTCGATTGCGATGAGGGACACTCCTTAACTCTGCCCTTCAGGAAATGTCTTGCGGCATGAAGTCTCATGAGGTCCCTGACAGGTGTCCAGCTGAATCCCCTTCCCCCTGAATTCCAACCTGCAGCTCTGCTGTGATGCTCTGCGGTGGCCCTGATGCCACTTCTCGCCCAGCTGCAGCCTTTGGCACGAGCTGGAGGACCATGACGGTCTCCGTGCGCCTTGCGCGGCCGACTTCGCCACCGACACCTTGCGAAACCTGCCAGTCCGTCTCATAAATCAGCCTGCTGCGGTCCGGGTCTGTGCCACCCGCCACGCCCGACAGATCGATGGGCCGGGCCAGTAGTCCCTCCACGCTAAGTGCCAGGGGCTGGATGCTGTGGTCAGTGATGACAGTGCCGTCTGGGGTCATGGGGGCGCGTCGCCCCGTGACCCAGGCTCCCGTTGTCATGGCAGGGCCCGCCTGCACGGCAGGAGGGCGGCCAGCCGCCTCCATGCCGGCCACAACTCGGGTGCGTGCCACGCTTTCCTGCACACCCACGTCTCCGGTGGCGGGGCCCAAGTGCAGGGCCGCATCTGCCAGGGCGGGGTGCACCTGCCAGGCGGGATCGATGACGGCTGTCTCGCTGGCTGCCGCCAGGCTGTGGATGTCCGGGGGGTGGTCCAGAATGCTCAGCAGCGCAATGCTTGTCAGGCCGGCCAGGAGTGCAGCGGCAGCCGTGGGAGGATTGCTGGCTGTCTCAGTGCATGCTGGCGGCCCCGTCGCAGCGGACGCCCTGCAACCGGTGGCCAGGAGGTGCAGCCTCCGCGCGGTCGCGGTGCCCTGTTGAGCAGCTGATGCCACCCTCAGTGCGCCTGTGGCGGGGTCCGCCTCGCAGGACAGCACGGAGGTTCTGACGTCCAGGGGCAGCGGGGCCGGGATGCTGACGGCGGCGAGAAAGCCGTGTGGAAGCGGGGTGCCCCTGGACCCCAGCGTGGACACCGTGGACAGCCCACACTCCAGCATGGCGGCGCCAGGCAGGATGGCCATGCCCTGGACCACGTGGTCCAGCAGGAAAGCGAGGCGCGGCGACTGCAGCCGCCCCTCCAGCCTGGCACAGGGGATGGTGAGGGGCGAGGAGGAATCGATGGGCCAGGCATCGAGAAGGTGTGCGTGGACCACTTGATTCCACTGTGTAGTTTTACCACCGACTTGTGTTCCCAGCTGTGTGGCCGTGCCGCACAACTCTTACATCCACATGCCCCTACCTGATGGAGCCCATCGCTAGGGACGCAAAGCGACACAGAATGGCGTGGGACCTCGGTAGGGGCCAGTGTCGTCTGCGCATCCAGGCGAGGTCTTTTGAAGCACCCTCCTCCAGTGCACCGGCTGCCTCAAGCAGCGCGCACGCGTTGACGCCACTCATGCCAAAGGAGCTGCACCCCGCCAGCGAGGTATGAGGCTGGTGAAGTAGCGCAGGGCCCGGCGCGTGCCCCTTCGTGTGGAAGAAAGGGGGGAGGAAGGGTGTAGCATGCAGAGGGGGGCCCTAGGTCGTGGCACGGTGGGGCACATGTGGGCGACTCAGAGGACGCCACCTACATTAGCGGCCCACAATAGCCATTGAATCCTCCACCCCCCTGGTTACGACGAATTCCCTGCGCAAACCCAGCCGAGAATGCCTTCTGCCTCCCCCTCCCTCACCCTCGGGATGATCCCCGGGCGGCGGCGCTGCGTCCAGGCCTCCAGCGCCGAAGCGACGTAGGGGTTCAGGGAGCGGGCGTGCGGGTTGGCGGGGACTGCCCCCAGGGTCAAACAGGCCAGGGCGGCCAGGGCGCCATGCAGCCCGGCGGCGCCCTCGGTGTGCCCCAGCCGCGCCTTGGCGCTAACCAGGTGCACGCCACGCGCGGGGGGCGGGTCGCCGCCGCCGCTCCCCAGGGCGGAACCCAGGGCCTGCCCCAGGGCAGCCACCTCGATGGGGTCCCCCAGCGGGGTGCCCGTGCCATGCACGCTGGCCAGCGCCACGTCAGCGCCGGTCGCCCCGCAGGCGGCCAGCGCCGCCCGCACCAGCGCGGTCTGGGCGGGGCCGTTGGGCGCGGTGAGGCTGGAGGAACGACCGTCCTGGTTGTACCCCGACCCGCGCAGGGCCGCCAGGGGGCGCGCAGTGCCATGCGAGTCACACAGGCCCAGGGTCACGACCACCGCGCCCTCCCCGCGACCGTAGCCGTCGGCGGCCAGGTCGAAGGCGCAGGACCGCCCCACCGCCGACAGCGCCGACAGCTGGGCCAGGTGGATTGGGGTGCTGGCAACCAGGCACAGGTTGGTGCCCGCTGCCAGTGCCGCGCCCGCCTCGCCCTGGAGGAGCGAGGCGCGCGCGAGGTGCGCCGCCACCAGCGAGGAGGAGCAGGCCGTGTCCATGCCCAGGCAGGGGCCTTTGGGGGGGTGGGAAAGGAGGAATGGGAAAGGTAGGATGGACAGGGGAGTGGAAAGGCTGGCCGATGTTGAATGAGGGCATGCACAGGGATCAGCAGCAGTACGGCTGGAGGACCGAGCAGCGGTGCAAAGCTGTGTTTCGGGCTGACAGCAGCGTGAGGACCCCATGAATTGATCTACTGTCTCTCACAACAGGGATCTGCACCATGCCCAGGCTGGCAATGACTCTCATCAACCCTCCCAGGATGCACATCCCCGTCGTCCCACCTTGGAAGCCCAGGGTGTAAGACACGCGGCCGACCAGGAAGTTCAGCCCGCTGCCCGTCAGGGCCGCGGTGGTGGCGGGCACCCGCAGGGCGTCCTGCAGCACGCTGTACTCGGTCCAGACCGACCCCACATAAACGCCCGCCGAGGCGGGGGGGAGGGCCAGTTGCGCCCCGGCCAGGGCCGCGACCGCCTCCTCCAGCAGCAGCCGGCACTGCGGGTCCAGGCCCACCGCGTCGGTGGTGGATAGCTGGAACATCGCGTCGTCGAAGCTGGCCACCTCCGAGGTCCACACCGCAAAACGCGGCCCAGTAGACTGCGCATGAAGGTGTGTGATGTGGGCCGTGGGAGTGGGGGTGGGGCGGGGAGCGCATCAGCCATTGCAGGCAGCGCACGACCACTGGCCACCCCACGATGACTCCTTCAAACGCACGTGCTTGATCTCGTCTGGAAGCAGCAGGGTGTCGACGTCCCAACGCTCCAGAGGGGCCACGCTGACGAGGTCCTCCTCCACCCAGAGACTCTTTGTAAAGTCTGGAGATGGATGAGAAGGGGGGCTGGGTGAGGGAGAGGGCTGGGTTGGTGGGAAGGGACAGGGGAATCAGTGCTCTGCATCCTCCTTTGACTTGATGTGTGGAACACCACGCACCGCGAGTGCCGCTGCATCCCATTCAGCCTCTCATGAACAGCACCCATATCCCATCTCGCACCTCCTGTGGCCGCCACTCCGCCCACAGCTCGAGTCGCTGCGCTCCAGATGCCGACCAGCCCCTCCGCACCCTGCATAGGGACGATGGGAGCATGCACAACCTGGCCTTCCCCCTCCCCATTCCCCCCATCAACCCCCGACCCGGCAATGAGCTGTGCCATGGCACCAATGGTGGGGTGGTCGAAGGCCACGGTGGCTGGCAGCTCCATGCCAAAGGCCGAGGCCACGGCGTTCCGCAGCTCCACTGCCCCTGCGGAGACAGGGAGTTTGGGAAAGGGTGACCAATGGATGGTGTCCACTGATGTTCCACCTGATGACGCTCAAGCCCTTGCTGGACACCTGTCTGCATGTAGATAGCCTAAGGGGAATTGCAAAATAATCCTGCCTCCAACCCTTCAGACCACCCCTTCTTGCACCCACATGTCACCTCTCCGCCCAACACAATCACCCACCGATGGAGTCCAGGCCCGCGGCCATCAGCGGCTGTTCCTCCCCCACGTCCCCCCCCAGCAGCTCCGTCACGATGTGGACCAGCTTCAGCCTGACTTCCGGCTCCGTCCGGGCCACGGCCTTGCTCTCCAGGTGGCTCGGCTGGCCCTTGGCCCGCGCCTCGGCTTCCGCCCGGCTCGAAGCAGCCGCCGGCGCCTCGGCCGCGGCCGCCGCCGCCGCGGCCCGCGCCGCCCATTCCTCCAGGGATGCAAACTGGTTGTCGTGCAGTGAGACCAGCGGGGCGCCAGCATCACACAGCACTCGGTGCGAGAGCAGCGTCGCGCACCCCGCCCGCACCGCGGCCACCCAGGCGGGGCGGGCGTGGGCGGGCGAGGCGTGTGGGCGGCCCAGGTAGGCCTCCATGCCGCCGGGGAGCCTCAAAGGCCCCCTGGGGGCCGTCAGGGCCGCCGCCAGCTGCAGCGATGCGTCGGCGGCGGCTGGGTCGGCCCATGCATCGGCGTACGGGCCGCGCGGCCGCCCGGCGCAATCCAGCGCGGCGCATGCGGGCGGGAGGTTGGCGTGGGAGTGCGCCCGAGTCCGCTCGCCGAGACCGGGGGCCAGGCACCGGTGTGCCGGGCCCGGATGATTTGAGGCTTTAGGCGCCAGCACCAGAGCTGCACCTGCCTCCCTGGCCAGTTCCGCGCCTGCCTTCAGGCCCTGGCGAGTGGCGGCCTGGCTGAAAGCATTGCCGAGGAGCCCCGCCGAGACCCCCCCCGGTCCACCTCTCCAGCTGGACCTCCAGCACGAGGGACTGTGCGGCCAGCGTGAGGGGCATGGGGAAGGCCACCGCGCCGAGGGTGACGGACCCCCCCGGGGTAGATGCGGGCCCGCCCAGCAGCGCGGCCGCCGCCGCCGCCGCCTCCAGGAGCAGGGCGGTGGGCAGCACGCTGCGCCCCTGCACAGCGTGGTCGTGCAGGAAAGCGAGGCCGGGCAGGTCCAGCCGCGCCGCGACGCAGGCGGGGCCGGCGGGCGGCGCGGTGGCGCACTGCAGCAGGGGGTGCCAGACCGGGAGGCACCAGTGCACGCCCGGCCGCGCCACGCGGGCCAGCACCCCTCCCGCCGGCACGAGCTCGGCGCCGGGGTCGGCCGCGAGCACGGCGTGCGCGTTGGTACCCTGGAATGCAAAGGCACTCACGCCCCCGTGCGTGGCGGCGTGCCTGACGTGGCTGCATGTTTGTGGGGTGGCTGGGGGAGGGGTGAAAGTGTCTGCGGAGTGCTGAGTGGTGGCCGGACCTGCATGCACGAATGCAGCAGCAGCCCTGGCTGCTGCATGGTGCGAGCAGGAGCGAGCACGGCATTGCCAGCCAGGAGGCCACCTCTAGGCTGAGCCATGCTGCAGGCTTCCAGACCACCATCACCAACAACAAACCCTCGCCTGCTGACTGGGGCACCGCCCTGCCGCCGGACAATCCAGGCCCTGCCATCTTCGCTCCCTCGGCGCTCTCCATCAAAGATGGTCGCAACGTAAGGGTTGAGGATGCCGAGGTGCAGGGTCGTCAGGGGCCTGGCGAGGAATGGGAGGGTGGTGGTGTGGTGTACAAGGCATGAGGCACGACAAGACCCCACGATGATAACAAAGCTATTTAATGTATTATCGGCCTCGGCGCATCCCACTCTCCACTTGACAGAGCCTGGGCAGGACAACGCCCAGCCTCCGCATTTGCCCCAAGACCATCCAGCCACCCACCCTGGCCCCACCTGTCCTCCCCCAGCAGGCGGCCGGCCAGATCGGCGAGACCCACCGCCCCCGCAGCGGGCTCAGCGTGCAGCGCGCGAGTCTTGGAGGCCATGAGCTCCAGCGGCACGGTTGGGGCACGATTCCCGGCACACCGTTCCCCCAGCGCAACCCCCAGCGCAGCGCCGATCTCGATGGGGTCACCCAGCGCGGTGCCCGTGCCATGGAGCTCCAGCGCGGTGAGGGCGGAACCCCTCGGCAGGCCGGCCAGCGCGGAGGAAAGCACGGCGGCCTGGCTGGGGCCGTGCGGCGCGGTCAGGCTGCTGGACCGCCCGTCCTGGTTCACCGCGCTGCCAGCGACGCAAAGCAGCGCGCGCCCTCCTCTCTCGGCGCCCCACTTTCCCCCCGCAGGCAACAATGCGTGCACGACGCAGGCCTCGCCGCGCGCGTAGCCGTCGGCGCCGGCGTCCAGCGTCCGGCAGCGCCCGGCGGGAGCCAGCATGCCCGCCCGCGCCAGCGCGGCCACGGCGTCGGGGGCCAGGCCCAGGAAGACCCCGGCGGCCAGGCCGGGGGCCGCGGCGCAGAGCGAGCCGGCGCAGAGGTGCAGCGCGACCAGGGCCGAGGAGCAGGCGGTGTCGACGCAGAGGGCGGGGCCGGCCAGGGCCAGGGTGTAGGACACGCGGCCGGCGGCCACGCTGAGCGTCCCGCTCTGCGCGCTGTGCGCGCTGAGGCCGTGGGGACGCGCACGTGCACCATACTCCGCGTAGCTGATGCCCACCGCCACCGCAGCCGGGGGCGGCGGCTGGTCTGAGGGCAGCACGGCGGCGCAGGCCTCCCAGCACCCCTCCAGCACCAGCCGCTGCTGGGCGTCCATGGCAGATGCCTGGGGGTGGTGAGAGGGAGGGAGGGTGGGCATTGGAGAAGTTGGAGAGGCGAGTGAATAGGTCGAGCAGTTACGTCCGCCGCGTGGGCCAGTGGGTCAGAGCAGTGTAATACGGTGTGCAAAGGGGTGTACAAATGTGGTTGGGGGTGAAGGAAACACCAGAAAATAAGTATATCGCATGCAAGCTTCATAATGCTCCCAGTAGAGGGAGTTGGCGCATCTCTCGTGTCATGCGGAAGTGCGGCACCATGCCCACCTGTCAACTGCTTCTCAGTGTCGACACCTCTCAGGTGGATCAGCCCTCAATACCCAAAGCGATACCCCTACCCACCCACCTCCTGGGTGCCGATGCCAAAAAGGGCTGGATCAAAGAGCTCGACATCGTCAACAAAGGCACCAAATCGCTTGACAGCCAGACCGGAGTCTGGCCACTCAGTGTCCAGGTCCCAACGTGAGGCAGGGACAGACCTGGGGAGGATGGCATGTGGGGTATTGATAGGAGACTGAAGGGATGATTTCAAGTTGGAAGGCGTCCATCGAAACCTGTGATCACTGAACAAGGGGAACCCAGGCGGAGCAACCAGCACACCTGCTGGCGTCTGCGCTGGGAGGTCGCCAGGACCCACGCGCAATGCTTGCAGCCAGGAGCATGGCTGGACGCGGAGCATCCAATGTACCGCCTCCAAGGCCATGAGGCAAGCTCTGATGAGTCGAGGGTGAGGATGTTCACGGAGATCGAGTTGTTACTCAAAACCATGGAGATGCATCATGGTGGGTGATGCGAGGGTGGCACCATGGTGGACCACTCGATGATTGCAACATGCACCGGATTTCGTGGGAAATGTAATTATGCGGCCAATGAGCCCATCGGGGCTAGCAGGCTCTCGAGCATTGGATTCCTGGCTCCGGATGACGAGGCGATCGGCTCGGTCTCATCGACGAAACCCTCCCCCAAATCCCCGCAGCCGGAATCGCGAGACCCACGCACCTGCGGCGGCATGACCTCCTGGAACTCAGCAATTTCTTCCAGATCAATACCATAATATCCATCCATATCATCTAGAGCCGAATCGTCCATAATTGAGGCTGGGTCGAGGCCCCAGGTGCCCGATCCCTGCCCGCGCACGCGGATGGTCGATCACTTCCCTTTTCGATCCAGCAACTGAAATCTGCAATCTGTCGAGCTTTACGAGCACACCGGACTCTCTTGCATGTTATGTTAGGTGCTATGAGAGTGTCGGGGTGCATGTCATTGGCGCTCTGCGCAATGTTGTGAGGGGAAGCGACTGGTCGGAATGGCTGACGACTGCCAAGTGCTCCGACACCGACAACAATGACGGCAAAGGAGCACAGCCCGGCTATTGGCCATCGACGGGTGCCTTTGGATGCATTTGAATCTATCGTAGCTTTGTAATACATCCTGCCTTGGGATACCTCTCGGGCCATCGCTGTGCATCCCCCGAGGGTAGTCCGTGTGTTCCTTCTGGGATGCCGGTATTTGAGACCGTTCCCCCGCAGCAAAATTCAGAGTGTAATGCTGACCACTGGTAGCATGTGAGGTGGTTCGGGGTTTCCTGTGAATATCAAGATTGTTGGAGGCTGCTTGTCGTGCTGCAAGTATCGTCGGTCTCCTTCGACGCCACGCACGAGCACCGGGCCCACAACCGGGCCCTCACTGAACACTCTTCATAAAACTCTATGCGTGTCCTCCAGCCCGGCACAGCGATGATTGATTGCTGCAAAGCCAGTCGTGCACGGTCAGAGGGAAAGATCTCCTGGGTGCAGGCCGGAGACCCTCAGCTGGGGCAGGAAAGGGCTATGTTTACCGGCCACCCACGGGGCCAGCGATCGCCAAAATCCTCCCTCACACTCCCCACCACGCACAGTCGCCTAGTGCTTGGCCTTGTGCCGGGAGGTGACGATGGCCCAGTTGGTGCGCGCGCCCTTGTCGCGCGTGCGGTGGCCCTTGGTGGGCACGCCCCAGGGCGTCTGCGAGATGCGGCCCTTGACCTTGCCGCGCCCGCCGCCGTGCGGGTGGTCCACCGAGTTCATAGCCATGCCGCGCACGCGCGGCTTCCGGCCCCGCCACCGCGTCGCGCCGGCCTTGCCATGCTTCACATTCTTGTGCTGTGCGTTGCCCAGGGCGCCAATAGTGGCCGTGCAGGCCAGGCTGACCAGCCGCTGCTCGCCGGAGGGCAGCTTGATGGTCGCATACCCGTCGGTGCCTGAATTGTTGGTTTTGGTATGTATGGGGAATGGGGGGGGAGGAGAGGGGGGTATGTGTTGAAAAGTCCGCGTGGAGGCCTGGAGCAAAAGTAGCACTGCAGCAGGGTTGCGGCATGCCAGTCTGTGCCCCACTTCCCTCCCTCCCGCATCTGCCCCCCATACCCTTAAAAACACAAACCAACACGCTCACCCTTCTTGGTGATGCTGGCGGCGGTGCCCCCCGCCCGCGCCAGCTGGCCGCCCTTCCCCGGGCGCAGCTCCACGTTGTGGATGGGCATGCCCACGGGGATGGCGGAGAGGGGGAGGGAGGAGCCAGGGACGATGGGCGCGTCGGGGCCGCAGGTCACGCGGTCCCCCGGCGCCAGCCCGGCGGGGGCCAGCATGTAGGCGTGGCTGTCGGCCGAGTCCAGCCCCGCGCCGGCGAAGCCGTCGTAGCGCAGCAGCGCGATGCGCGCGGAGCGGATGGGGTCGTACTCGATGCGCTCCACTGTGCCGGCCGGCGTACCGGTGCCGCGCACAAAGTCCACGAGGCGGTACACACGGCGCGAGCCGCCGCCGCGGTGGCGCGCTGTGACGCAGCCGGCGGCGTTGCGGCCGCCCGTGCGGCGCAGGCCCTCGGTCAGCGGCTTGAAGGGGCCCCCGGACCAGAGGTCCTTGCGCGCGGTAATGATGCGCCCGCGCATGCCTGCGGGGCAGGGTGGGTGAGACCGGGGGGGGATGTCGCGGGGTGACGGAGCACGTGCGTGGGCAAGAATGCCGTGGGCTGACAAGAGAGTGTCCTCAAGCTTACAAGGGGCCCTCCGTACCTGGGGTGTTGGGCTTGTACGCCTTCAGGCCAGGGGAGGTGTGGTGCACCTTCAGCCTCACCTGAACGCCTTGCCAGGACCCGGCGGGCCCTGGGGTTCGGGGGAGCACCACATGGACAGGGTGGTGGAGTGAGGTGCAGGGCACGATGGCGTGGAGCCACCCGATCGATGTCGTGACCAGATACGTACCTACCACGACATCAAGCCCCCCGATCCATACCTTCTGTACGCAGACTAGACGCAAAACTGGTGCTGCAGCCGGACGAGGACGCCACCCGCTCACAGGCCTGGCAAGGGAGGAGGGGGTGGGATGGATGACGGGCACACGTAATACGATACAGGTTCCCCAGGATATTCATGTACGATGTCGAAGTTCAACGCCGCCCCCCCCCCCCCCTTTACGTACTCACAGCCGGTGTTGTCCATTGCTGCAGAGCTGCGCGCAGGCCGGAGGCCTGGGCCAGCCGCCGCAGCATTCGGACACGTCCCGTACTACACTCACTGAAT
This sequence comes from Auxenochlorella protothecoides, assembly GCF_000733215.1. Lineage (NCBI taxonomy): Eukaryota > Viridiplantae > Chlorophyta > Trebouxiophyceae > Chlorellales > Chlorellaceae > Auxenochlorella > Auxenochlorella protothecoides. The sequence continues at coordinate 384,136 of NW_011934321.1, forward strand.
TCGCTGGATTTTCGGTGGGTAATCCTGCATGCGCCTCCTGCGTTCCTGGTGATGTGCTCCTTGTCGCACATGGGTTTTGCACAGTTCACATCGGAAGGTACTGCACTGTACCACGATGACCGCTGGAGGGGTCGATGCTCCCTGCACCCATACCCTGGGCGGCTTCACTTGAGTCTACAGTGCACCACCAGCTTGCCGCACACAGACCAGGAACCCATTGCAAGGGGTATCATGCTGGCTGCAGGGCCACGGCAGCTTGCTTGGATGCCTGGAGGGCTTGCCGCCTGGCGGCCACATACGCGCCCACCCGCGCCCCCCTGGGGGAGAAGAAGGCGGCGTCCACCACGCCGCTCTCGCCCTTGGACGACAGCTGGATGGTCCAGCCCGCCTCCAGGTCGTCCAGCTCGGCGCAGCGCTCCCTGCGAGAGGCATACTCGTCGGGCAGCCCAGCGATGGGCCCCCGAGGGTACAGCACCGTCTCCTGGGCCGGTGCAGCCTGTGGCGCTGCCGAGGCAGCTGCTCGTCTCCTCTCTGCTGCAGGACTGGCTGCTGCTGGATCAGCATCCGCAGACGCCGTAGGCGCCCTGCGGAGTGATTCGGAGCGGAAGGACATTCACCGGTGCATGCCGGGCTTCAGCAGAACAGCCGTCCTGCATGCGGCCTGGAGGACAGACAAGGACACACCCCGTCGGCCCCAGAGCTTCATCCAGACACCAAGGGCCGGACAGCATGGGCGATTCATCGCGGCGACCACCCCGAATCGAAGCGAGCCCCAACCCACCTGTCAGGATTGGCGGCGGGGTGCACCGTAGCACTAGGAGCTGGGTCACCCAGAGTCAGATCGTTCAGGCCCAGCGAGCCCTCCTCAGTCGTGGTCGCTGCGAGCGCCAGGACCTCGGCCCTGCCCCCCACCCCTGCCACCAGCGAGTGCACCGGCCGGAAGAGACCGGGATCGATGAGGCAGAACATGATCAGCGACGAGCCTGCTTTGTGATAAGGGGGGATGCGTGTCAGGGGGGCGAGAGCCAGGGGGCCGCATTTCAGCATCCGCAGGGGCACGCTGGTGATGGAGCGAGGTGCCTACACCTTTCAGCCTGCTCTGTAGGTATGTACAGCGTCCTCCCAAACCAATTCACCCGAAAGCTCGCAGTCCTGCACGGCAGCCCTCTCGGGGGTGAGAAGCCCCTGCAGCTCGTCCCGATTCGCCAGGGGCAGCGTGATCTTGAGACGCATGCGTGCGCGCTCGATGGGGAAGCGCTCCTGGAGCGCCGGCAAAGCCTGTGGGAGGGTGGAAAGAGCGGCGCCTGAGCCACTTTGGTGACTGAGCTGGTGCAGGCTGGGGTGGCCCGCGGCAGCCCCACCCTGCTTTGAGGTGGGGGCCGGCGAGCCCTGGCGCCTGGGTCATGGAAGCCCTGCAGTCAATGGCAGCCCCCCGTCACCTTTCCCCCCATGCCAGTGCCCCCACCTCGAGGGCCTGCGTCTTGGCGGGGCGGTTGGAGTCGACGGAGAAGTGGGTGTCTTTCAGCGCGCGCTCGATCATGGGGATGGTGTAGGGGCGCTGGGTGGTGGGGTTGATGCACTTCTCGCTGATCACGGCCGCCACGTCGCGGAACTTGGTGTCTAGCTCCAGCTTCCGCTCCCGGTCCGACACCTGGAGGTCCCCGTGGGCGAGGATGAAGCGGCACACCGCGTCCTCGTCGTCCGTGCCGAAGACCAGCTTCAGGTCCTCCCGGCTCGCCAGGACCGCCTTGGAGACGTTGGAGTACACCGTCGTGGTCTGCAGCACCTCGTCCAGGTCCTTCTCGCTGCAGAGCGGAGAGAGATGTAGGGGGGCGAATCGAGGACGGTGACGGAGGAAGTATAGAGGGGCGATGGGGATCTTGCAACACTCCTGTACGCACAAGTGGGCGACGCCGGCATCCCAATCCACATCCTTGCGCACATGCCGTTGCGCCAGTTGAGAACTTTGTTCTTGTAGCAAGCGATCTCAAAGCGCTTGCCATGCTTCTTCATGCGCACCACCGCGATGTTGGTCAGCCGCTTCTGGCCTGAATCCAGGTACGTTCATGGGGTCAGGGGGGGGTGGCTTAAGGCTTTGCACGGGGTGCTGTCGACCCATTCAAGGCCACGGGAGCATGTTACAATGCATACCTACGGGTTGGAAGACGGACTGGCTCATCGCAGCGACGATGCGGTCAACGGAATAACAACAGTCTGCACTGTGGCAGGGCCGCCGACAGTGTGACTCCCTCGGTCCAGTTGGTGGAGCGAATGTGCGTCGTCTACACTCGTTGGTTCCATGGAATTTATTTTTAACCAGAGAAGTAATGCAGTTTTAAAGGGCACCGTGCGTCCTCGACATGCGCGTGCTTCGCATGATCAGGGACTGGACGACAGACCTGTCCAGACCCTCGTTTTTAAGGCAAACTGCGTCTCAGATTAAAAACCTTCTGCTTGCATATGGAATGGTGGAAGATTCGCCCTGGGACAGTCAGACGAGGCATTGATTCCTGTTGATCTTCTTCATCCGTCGTGACAACCACTGTCCCTTCATGATGCAACATGGCAACGAGTGGGGGTGGCATCCGTGAGCAGAAAGGGAAAGCACGGAATACCCTTGTTCCCCTACTGGGCTTGCGCCGGTTGCTAGCAGCTTATTCCCATGGACGGGATATCGCTGGCGCAGTTGGTTGCCTCTAATGGCGAACCGGGTGGGTGGGAGGGTGGGGGGAAAGGAAGGGGAAGCAGAGGGTCCACCAAAAGTTGTGGGACGAGGTGTATTCGCAAAAAAGCACTTGGTCAGCATCAGCATGTTGGCAGCCCCGTTGACGTCGCGGTTGACAACATGGACTCTGCAGCCCTTGTTGACACAGCGCTTAGTGTCCCACACGTCCACCAGCTTCTCCTCTCGGTTGCGCACCCGCTCATACTGGTGGGCGTGCAGGGTGGCGTGCCAGGCGCAACACAGCTTTGATGACCTGTGCTCGTCGACCACCACCACCCTGCACACCCGCTGCAGGCGCCGCAAGAAGCGTATCCAGGGCCGGGGCGGGGCCCCCCGCATGATGCCCCCCCGGTCCTGGGCCGACCAGTTGCTCACGCCCACGACCGTAGTCATGCCCAGGGGGGGCCGGAACTGCTCCGCCAGCCAATTGATGGCCCGCTCCCTGCCGACGTATGCCTGGTGGCGCAGCTTCCGGAACGGCTTCTCGTCCCTGTGCCAGGCCAGGCCCTGTCGGAAGGTGGGGACGATCCACGCAACCCGCGTCAGGAGCACCTCTGTGCTCGCTGTCTCAGAGGTCGGGCACCTGCAGGAAGAGGGGCTTGAGCAAGGAGGTTGGTACATTTGGAGCGACTGGGGTGTCGTGACACAGGCCCCAGAGAATGACACTGTATGCACAGGCAACGATGCTGGGGTTGCGAAAGACCAAGTTGATGTCCAACAGAGACTCCACGAGGTCAACGGCCCACCGGGACAGGCGCAGACACTGGAAAGTGGCGTCACTGTGGCCCGAATGCCCAATGTCAGGGTAGAAGACAATGCTGTTCTTGGAGTCTTGCCTCAGCTGCTTGATGGTAAATGTATGCTGGCAGTCGGTCTTCATAGAGCGGCGGCGCGACAGGGTCGTCCGCCCCTCCCGCTGGCTGGCTCTGTCATTCTCTACCCACTCAGGTGTGCCCGGACCACGGTCGCACCTGTAGTACTCGACTGACACCCAGTCCTGTGCGTTTGTTGAAGAGCTGGGACTGAGTGCAGCGGAAAGGGGACGGGCTGCATGCTCATCACACGGGCCTTCCGTTGGAGGTGATTCGAATCCAGCAGAAGCGTGGGGATGAAGCGGAGCAGGACTCAAAATAAATGGGTAGAGTTTCATCGTCATTGATTAACTCTTTTCGACAAGGTCTGCACCTTTTTCGTACGATACCGAGGCCCCCCCGGAAAAACGTGACTTCTCAGCGGGTGGCAGCCACCTTGGTCCGAAGCCATGACGGACGGGACTGTCCCAGCCCGCACGTGAACATTGGCCAAATCAAGTGACCCGGCAAGATAAGCCATCGAGCAGCAACCCTTTCCAAAGTCACGGACGCCACTTACCGCACCCGCATTTTGAGTCTCCACCAAGCCGACGAGCCTCGGTGTCACGTGACGAGCCAAAGCCACCCCGAAATTCTGGGACCTCCATCCCCCACGCCGTATCTACACATTACGCCTCCACCCCAAAGACGTCCTCTTTCTGGCAGAAAATGTCCCTCTTAAAACTCACAGCCGCCATGGAGAGTTTGAGTCGGTCCCTCTTACGATCGCCTACGTGCTCCCAGCTCAGTCGGTCGCACTCCCCCTCATTCTGCCCAGTGGGCCACCCCGGTGAGTTGAACGTGCACCAGATCTGGGTGAATGTGGCAATGCCTCACCCTGCCGGGCTGGACCGAGCAAGATCTGCTTCCTCCTAGTAGGTGCCAAGCTCGCCTTCCGACAACAGCACGGGAGCGCGGTCGCGGCCGCAGCCAGCCCGGCCGAGGCCCTTGTGGACCATGCCGAGCCTCGGTATGACATCGATGAGAACATTGGCTTCATCGGTGCCGGCCAGGTGAGGACACAGGCGATGGGGTGGGTTTGGTGGGTGGGCACCAGCAGGGAGGGTGCCTGTCTGACCGCATCCTGCCAGTCATACTTGACGGCGATGTTGATCATGTGCATGGGCCCCAGGAACATGATAATAAAGTGCTAGATTATTCCACGCTTTTTTTGTCACAAGCAAGGTTGGCACCCTGTGCTGGCCTCCCAGCAATCCTGATCCGTGCAGTCGGATTTCGCTTCGTTTACCTTTTGGCCCCCTCTCCCCGCCCCCCCACACACACACCCCAAAAATATGCTCACAGATGGGCGAGGCCATGATCCGCGGCTTCCTGGAGTCTGGCGTGTCTCATCCCTCCCGCCTGTCTGCCTCGGTGCGGTCCAGCGCCCGCGCCACGGCGCTGTCCCGCCTGGGCGTCACCCGCGTGTTCCAGGACGCGGTCAAGTCCGGTGGCGCGGCGGCGCTGGCCGCCTCGGCCCGCGTCATCTTCCTGGGCGTCAAGCCGCAGGGCCTGCCCGAGGTGCTGGCCGCGCTGGCCCCTCACGTCGGCCCCCAGCACCTGGTGGTGTCCATCGCGGCGGGGGTGCGCCTGGCCACGCTGGAGGCGGGGCTGGGCGCGGGCGTGCGCGTCGCACGCGTCATGCCCAACACGCCCATGCTGGTGGGCCAGGGTGCCAGCGCCTACGCGCTGGGCTCCGCCGCGGGCGAGCGCGACGCGGCGCTGGTGCACGCCCTGCTCTCCGGCGTGGGCATGGCCCTGCACGTCGACGAGCGCTGCATGGACGCGGTGACGGGGGTCTCCGGCTCCGGCCCCGCCTACGCCTACATGATGATCGAGGCCATGGCCGACGGCGGGGTGCAGGCGGGGCTGCCGCGCGCCACCGCGCTTGCGCTCGCCGCCAAGACCGTGGCGGGGGCCGCGGCCATGGTGCTGGGCGAGGGCGCCGACGGCGCCCTCGATCTCACACACCCCGGCGTGCTCAAGGACCGCGTGGGGTCGCCGGGCGGCACCACCATCGCCGCCATCGCGGAGCTGGAGAACAGCGGGGTCAGGGGCGCTTTCATGCGCGCCGTGCGCGCCGCCGCCGAGCGCTCCGCCGCCATGGGCTGAGGGGGCCAGACGCACCCGGTGACCCCGGACCTAAGCCCTGGAGCCCGCGATGCAGCGCCCGATGTCGGCAGCCTGGCAAGGTCTCGGCAGCCCTCTGCTTCGAGAATCGCAGCACGGGAGAGACCCCCAGGCCTCAATCCCGGGCACCAAGTGCCCCACACACTAAAAACGATGCCTTCCATGCCCGTTTGCAGCATGAATCTTTCATTTCCCCTCGCTCAACAAGCAGTACCCTTCACCCGCTCTCCTCTGTCCCGGGGCGTGTAGTGCTCCCTGTAATCACCCCTGCGTGTGCCCGTCGCTGTCTGTATCCCCCCTCGCCACTCTTCCAGTACTGTTTCCCCTGGTGTGTTCTGGCCACCCATTTTGTTAGCAACTTCAATCGAGCCAAGGGATCATTTAGGGGTGGTTTCTGAGGGTGGCTGGTTGCTCGCCGATTGGCTTGCAGTTCAGACAGGGGGGTGGGCACCACCATCACTTGCCATCCACATGCTGAGATTGGAGCGCTGCATCGTTGGCTGCGCCGTGCACGGGTCCCACCTTTCCAAGCCTCACACATGCTCACACTTGGGGATGGGGGTGCTCCTCCGCGCTCCGTGCTCCAGAAGGACACCTTGACCTGTACCCCCCTCATCCTCGGTTGTCCGTCCCCCTCACGATTTCCCTGCCTCCCTTTCCACCCCCCACCCCCCCCCCCACCCCGGGGTCCACTCTGTACCAACCCTGCCCCACAACCTTGCACGGGCCATTACACCATCACATGTACAGGCCCTCTGGCACGCCGTCCTTCTTCTTGTACAGCACCTTCTCCTTGGCCTTGGCAAAGTCGGCGTGCGTGACGCGCATGCGCCGCTCGCGCAGGGCCAGCAGCCCCGCCTCGGTGCACATGGCCTTGATGTCGGCGCCGGACAGCTCGTCCTTGGCCACCACAAACTCCTCCACGTTCACGTCCCCCGCCAGCGCCATGCGCCCAGTGTGGATGGCGAAGATGCGGCGCTTGGTCTTGGCGTCGGGGAGGGGGAACTCGATCTTGCGGTCGATGCGGCCGGGGCGGATGAGGGCCGGGTCCAGGGAGTCGATGCGGTTGGTGGCCATGATCACCTTGACGTCCGACAGCGCGTCGAAGCCGTCCAGCTGGTTCAGCAGCTCCAGCATGGTGCGCTGGATCTCGCGCTCGCCCCCGCTGTTGGCCTCGTACCGCTTGGTCCCCACCGCGTCGATCTCGTCTGCGGGAATCGGGTGGATGAGGGGGGTGATGATGGTGCAGGGGGTGGGTGGAGCGTGCAAGAGCTCGGCCAGGGGCAGGGAAGGCAGCCTGAAAGGAGGAACAGGATCCAGTCGCCCCCAGTTCACACACCAATGAAGACGATGGAGGGCGAGAGCTCGTCGGCGGTGCGGAAGAGCTCGCGGACGAGCTTGGGGCCGTCGCCGAGGTATTTCTGGATAAGCTCGCTGCCCACCACACGCAGGAAGGAGGCCGAGGTGGAGTGCGCCACGGCCTTGGCCAGCAGCGTCTTGCCCGTGCCGGGCTCGCCGTACAGGATGACGCCCTGAGAAGGGGAGGAGGGGTGAGTCGAACATTCAAGCTGTCAACAAAGCATGCTCTGTCGCCCGGGCTCCCAGGCGATCATGCATGCAAAGCCAAGGTGCTTGCCTTGGGTGGCTTGATGCCGATGTCCTCGTACAGCTCCGGGTGCGTCAGCGGCAGCTCCACCGCCTCCTTGATCTCCTGCGGGGAAACCGGTCGAGCACGGGACATTCAGCAATGGAGCAGGGCAGAGGCGCCTGCCCTGGCAACAGCATCAGCGGTCTGCTCGGTGGACCGCCTGTGCTCCTAGGACTTCCCATGTCGACCCTTATCAAAAGAAAGCCCCTCAACAACACACTGCACGGACCTGGATCTGCTGGTCCAGACCGCCCACATCGGCGTACGACTCGGTGGGGGCATGCTCTACCTTCATGACTGACACTGCGGGGTCCGACTCATCTGTCAACAAGCCCACCACGTGCATGCCCTGCAGGAGCGTGTGGGTGGGGAGTGGTGTCGCTGGCACAAGAAGACACGAGGCAGGTGACATTATGCGCAGGGCGTGTGTATAATGACAATCCCATACAGTACTCAACAAGGGCTAAAGAGCACTATGCACCCCTCATCGATCTCAGCGCACCATACCTTGTTATGAAGGAGGACGGAGCAGCCAGGCTCGAGCTGTGTCTTGTCCACAAATGACATGATGGTGACATAGTACTCGGGGCCGACGGCTGACGAAACGATGCCATGGCTGCAAAATTGAGAGGATGCCGAGCGATAATGCAAGGTTACTTCTCGAATCACGCTCTCCTATCCTTTGCATGAAGTCAAAGGAAGGAGACGATTCCCTTACACATCTGAATACAATATCCAGCCCTCTACTCACTTCTCATCGATGAGCTCCTCCAGAGTACCCACTGAGAGTGGGCTGCCCCGCAGGTCATCGACCTGCAGTTGAAGTTTTTCTTGAAGGCATCAATGAGTGGTCCAAAGGTACATAGCTGCCGCATGCCGCGGCACACTGGAACTCCTTGTGACTAAATCTCACAACTCCCATCTCACCTTGGTCCTGTCCTCCTCATTGCGTTCCTCCTGGGGTGCCAGCCGCTCCTGGTTGGTAACATACTCCTCCTCCATCAGCAACCAGTCCTTGACTCGCTCTAGCTTCAATAACCGCAACTTGCACTTGCTGGTAGGAGTGATGGTGGGGAGCTTGCTGCCCAGGCCGGCCCCTGCACCCCGCTTGCGCTGCTTCTTTCCCACGCGGGGAGGGGGTGCAGGCGGTTCATACTTCTTCTTCTTCTCCTGGAGCGGGAAGGGCGGGAGGCTGAGGAGGGGATCACCGGAACCAGAAGTTGAGGTCGTCGCTGCTCAGGCCTCACCTGCCCATTCTGCTTGTCTCCAGGTCCTCCTTGTCCAGAACCTGGAGCGCTTTGATTTTGTCCCATGCACTGGCCGTGCGCTGCCCCGCGGGGATTGCCCCTCCACCTCGGCCCCGAGGTGTGGTCTGGAGTGATCCCCCGGGCTACAGATCACGCGATCCAGAAACGGCTCGACTGCACAATGTTAGAATCCAACTCTCAGCTCAGACCAAGGATGGCTCCAAATCATCGTGACCCCTGGAACACCACACGCGATGGAGCACACTAGCACGGACGTCTCCACCCTCCTCCCATTCCCATCTTTCTTCACCTTTCGATTACAACCAGGTCTCCGTCAGCCAGTTCGAGCGAGTGCCTGACACTACGTTATACGTCCTTCCCTTCATACCACTTCTGCGCAAATGCCTGACACCAACCAGGTCTGAAATGCAGCAGAGTACGCCCCCACGCACAGCCAGCAAGCAGTGTGCTCCGCGCCAAGGCAGGCGGGTGAGCGCCCTGGCAGATGCGTATGGACGGACCATCAAGCATGCGCTGCGGGGCGCCGATGAGGAGCAATTCGCCGAGTGTTTTCCAAACATTCAACCCGAGCTCCTGGAGATCCTCTGGCAAGGCTATCGCCAGGTGACTTGGGTTGGGCTGCGACTTGGGACCGGGACTTCCAAATGTGAATGCAAAAACAGGACAACACCCTGGTAGCGCATTTCCCTCCATTCGAACATGCCCCCCCAGGTCCTGCATGGATCCCGAGTCCACATCGAGTCCGACTTCGACGCCATCTGCGAGGAGACGGCGCTGACAGATAAGCTGCACCAGCTGGAGGAGCTGTGCGAGGCTCAGGGCGTGTCGGATGACCCTCACGCCAGGCAAGCGGCTGGGTGGGGGTTGGCATCATGATTTCGTAGTACGATATGGCCAGTGGGGCTGCCGTTGACAGTGACGCTGACAGGTGATTGCCAAGAGAGACCTGGCGTGAAGTGGTCAGTCAATGTCGCCCACGAGCCCAGGAGTTAGCTGTAGAGTTCCGGCACCTCCCAACCCGACTCGCAGGTCTCTGTCAGGAGAGGATCGCCCCACGCGGGCCGTGCGGGCCGCGCTGCACGCCGCGCGACGGGCCGAGGCCGAGCAGCTGGAGTCCATCCTGGCGCGCGCGGCGGCCCGTCGGGAGGCCCTGGAGGCGCAGCTGGCGGCCCGGGTCGCGGAGCTGGAGCTGCGGGCCAACGCGCTGCGCCCGCTGGCCGCGCTGGACACCAACGTGTCCCGGGCCTGCCTGGCCTGGGAGTCTCACAAGCTCCAGGCTGCTGCGGAGGCCTGAGAAGGACCAAAGGCCCCTTGCTTGTAGTGTTTTCCTCCTCAGAATGTGTACTTTGGCCCCCCACTGCACGGCGCAGACCCTGACGCCTCTCGGCGCCTTTCCCACTGACAAAGCCTCGCTGCAACAGCATACATCACGCAAGGGCGATGCATGCGCCGCTGCAGAGGAGAGATCGGCCCGAGCCCGCGAGCGGTCCCCGCCAGCGAGCCGCATAGACTCAGCGGCTGACTCAGCGCGACCGCGCTGACTCAGCGCGCCGCGTCCAGGTGCTGCACCAGGTCCATGGCCCCCGTGCCCATGGCCACGGGCTGGCCCAGCACGATGCGGGAGGCGGGGGAGGTGAGGCGGTCCACGTCGCCGTGCAGGGTGGAGGAGACCAGGAAGGAGGCCGCCGTCTCGAACGTGACCTTCAGAAAGGGGGAGGTGCTAGCGGAGATGCCAAGCCGGTTGCAGGCCCGGTACCCTCCCTGTGTTGGAGGGGGGGGGGGTGGATTGTTGGGTGGGTGAGTCACTGGGTGGGTGGGTGGGAAGAGAAGATGAGAGTTTTAGTCCTTTCTCCGCGTTTGGCACAAAATTCCTGGGTGCATTCGTGCACCGCCCTCCGAGAGAACCAGCATCGCAGCGGGATGATCCTCGGTTGAGTAGAGGCGCTTCTGTTGTCAGCAGTGCCCTCAGAGTGTAGTCGTTCAAGGGGTGTCCCCCTTGCCTGCTCACTTCCAACAGGCCACCTCCCATGTACACCCACCTCAGAGCCTCCGATCCGAGGTTTTCCCCCGCCCCACCCCCACAACCCTCACCAGGTGCGTCATGTAGTCGGCGATGAGGGCCAGGTGGCGCGGGTCAACGCCGATGCCGTAGGCGCCGAAGACCGAGGCGGCCTCACGCACGATGGTGGCGCGCGCGGCCTCCACGCCGTACGTCTCCAGCATGGCGTAGGGCGAGTTGGCGGCCAGGCCGTCCACGTCCACCAGGTCGGCCGAGGCGGCGGCGGCCCGCAGGTTGATGCCGTCGGTCTGCACGCAGGCGGCTGCGCCGCGCGCCGCCTCCAGCACGTAGCAGCGTGACACGCCGGGCGTGCCGCGCAGGACGGCGGCCGCAGCCACGCGCTCCGCCACCTCCTGCAGCAGCAGCTTGGGGCAGTCCAGGGCCAGGTGCAGGGCCAGTCCGCAGGAGGAGGTCGCCGCATCCACCCACACCCCGCCCTCCAGCTCGACGCGCGACGAGGCGGAGGCGGAGGTGCGGCGGGCGGCGCCTGATGCGGATGCGGCGGAGCGCGGAACGGCGGGGCTGGGGGCGGCCGCCCAGCCCTCCTCCGCCTCTGCATCCGCCGAGGCAGTGGCGCCCCGCGATTCTTCATCCGCACCCGGCCCCGTCTCCTCCCCTCCCTCCTCCTCCTCCGCCAGGCCCTCGCGCTCAGCGGCCTGGCGCTGCGCCTGCGCGGCCAGGGCCGCGTCGTCCTCGTCCCCGGCGTCGTAGGTGGCGTGCTCGCCGCGCCCCGCGCCGAACCGCGTCTTCCCCTCCTCGTCCTCTTCGCTCTCCGGCTCCTCGGCCTCCTTGGGGCGGCGCGGCGCCGGCGCCGCGCCGCCGCCGCCGCCGCCACCGCCGGCCGCCGTGGCGCCCTCCTCCCCGCCCAGCCGGCTCACGGCTACGGGCCCCAGCGCGTTGCCCGTGCTGGCGCGGCGGATCTCCGCCTTGACCGCGGCCTGGAAGCGCGGGACGAAGACGTCGCGGAAGGCGGCGGCCAGCTCCTCGAAGCCCAGGCCCAGCTCGGGCGGGTAGGCGTGGGGGGGGTGGAAGCGCAGCGTCACGCGCGCCACGCGCGCGCGCCCGCCGTCCACCGCGCTGCTGCGCGCCAGCGCGTCCTCCTCCACCTCCAGCGCACGCAGGGCCTCGCCCAGGCGCACGCGGCGCAGGCGGGCGGCCAGCGCCGCCGCGCCGGCGGCGGGGGCGCTGGGGCGCAGCGGCAGCGTCATCACCGGCGTGGCCAGGGTGGGCGAGGCGGTCATCAGGATCTCGCGCAGGCGCGGGATGCCCAGGGTCACATTGGCCTCGCCCCGCCCCGCCATGTGGAAAGTGTTGAGCGTCATCTGGGTGGAGGGCTCGCCCACCGACTGCGCGGCCAGCACACCCACCGCCTCGCCGGGGGCGGCCTGGCACTGCTGGAAGCGCAGCTGCATCAGCCGCGTGAAGTCTGTGCATGGGTGGGGTTGGGGGGAGGGGGCCAGAGGGGTTGAAGAGATTCGGATGATCTTTGTGGTGACAAGGCTTGGGAATGCCCGGTGGGGCTATCGAGGGTTGGTCGTGTGCTCGACAGCCAGGGTAACTCGGTGCAATGCCGGCGCACAACAGGGATAAACAACAGAACAGATATTCCTCAACACCACCCCAGAACAGGTTGCCCCCCTCCCCCCCCCACCCCCCCCAAAACAACCCACCCATGGGGTCCAGGGGCGTGAAGCTCCATGGCTTGTTCTTGGACAGGCAGCGCGCCTCCTTCTTCCCCGCGCGCTTGTAGTCCTTGCCCAGGGGCTCAGGGCCGACGGGCGGACGCAGGCCGCCGCCGTACATGGCCTCGGCAAGGGCCCCCTGGAACCCCTCGGAGGTGACGCCCAGGGTGTCGTGGGAGACCACCGAGTCCGCAGGCAGGCACTTTGCCATCGTCTTGGACTTGCCCGCCAGCAACGCCTTGCTCCACGACCTGGATGGTTGAGATTGTGTTTGTGGGTTTCCAGCCCAGTGCGGGTGCTATGGCTGGCGATCCCAGGCATCTCCTTTGGATGCAGGGACATGCATGATCCTGACTCGTGTGGAGCTAATCCCGAGCCATTCATTCCGGTCCCACCCAAACCTCCCTCCTACATGGATGCATCGCACGCACACTCACAAGCTTCGCTTCCCAACCCCAAAATCCCCAACAAACAACATACCTGACCACGCCCGTCGCCTCTCCTTGCTCCTTGGAGGGGTTGCCCACCAGCCCCGGCCCGCTCAGGGCCGTGGCGGCGCCCAGGATCTTGCCCAGCTGCGGCATGTTGCCGTAGAAGAAGGGCAGCGTGCGCAGGCACCCCGTCCGCGTGGTGTCGATGCCGTCCTCGCCGTAGTGGAACTGCGGGCGCGGTGGGGTGCGGGAGGGGGTATTGTTGTTGTGCTGGTCACATGCCGGGTCGGCGCCAGGCTCTCACACACGCCTTGCCTCCCTGCACCTTGATAGAGTGGCATGCAGGCTGATCAAGGCACCACACCAGCCATCGCTCCTCCCCCTGGACAGGCACAAACGCCCACACAGCCCCCTTTTCCACTCCCCTCAGTCACAAACACACCTGGACGATGGAGGAGTCGGTGTCGTCGCGGACGGTGGAGTCGTAGGCCACACGCAGCGGCTCCAGGTTCTTCACCAGGCAGCGCTGGATGTAGCCCGAGCGGGAGGTCTTCACCGTGGTGTCCACCAGCCCCTCCCGCCCTGCCATGCAGTGGAAGTAGTACTCCTGCGGGCGCAGACCCGACAGGAAGCGGTCGCCCACGTAGCCGCCGGAGCGCGCGCCGACGTCAAATGGCGCGAAGCAGGGCAGCGTCTTGCCCGAGGCCATGCGTGGCACTCGCCGCCCCTCCAGTTCCTGCTGGCCCAGCAGGCAGGAGATCTGGGAGAAGTTGACCAGGGAGCCTTTGGCCCCTGTCACCGTCATCAGCGCCATCATGTTGTGCCGGAAGGCCTTTTCCTGGCCGCCGGGCAGGCACGCCCGGACCACGTCGCTGGATAGCGGGTGCATCGCGCCTGAAATGGTGGGGGTGGGAAGGTTGAAAAGGGGGGGTTGGGATGATCTGGCAAGCGGGATCTTGTAGGAAAGGGGCAGCTCTCGCACGCCTGCATGTCTGCCGAGCTGATGCCTAGCACGCGCTCATACAGCCTTCGCTGCCCCAGCCCCAGATCCTTCCCAGACCACTGTACCCAGACGCACTGGAGGACTTCATGTCCAGCAGGGCACCAGTCTCCTGGTTGGAGCGGAACCTGTCGCGCAGCTGCTCCCTCACATCTGGCTCCGCGCTGCGGAAGGCCTCCTCCTGTAAGCCAGGGAGGAGGCGAGACGTGCAGGAGTGGACCAGGAGCGGCACCGTCATCATGCTGCCAGCACTGCCAAGCATGCTGGGTACTCGGTGGGCAGCCAACCACCAGTGTGCCAGTGTCCCACCCCTCAGCACTCACATAGGACATGCCCTGCTCGGCCAGGGGTCCTGCCCGGGAGGGCCCAAACAGGCTGGCGGCGGCATCCAGACACCGCACGTCAGCGCTCGTCAGCAATTTCTTCCTTTCCTCCTCAGCGTCCTGGGTGCGTGAAGATGACGCGAGGAAGGTGAGTGGGAGGGGAGGCCTCGTAGGTGTCGGGGGGCGGCATGGCAGCTCCACCGACCCTCCATCCCATCGCCGCTCCTCATCCGACGTGCCGGCACCCCCCTCCGCACAGCGCTGCCCGGCCGAGCCACGCACGCTCACCTGCACCAGCAGCACGTCCGACATGCCGCACGTGAAGCCGTGCTTCTGGAGGAAGCCGGTCAGCAGGCGCGACAGGGAGGCCGTGAGCAGCGAGGTGCGCTCGGCGCCGTACAGCTCCTGGGGGGCATGGGAGGGAGTGGTGTGTTGGGCGGGCTTTGAGCGGAGCATGCATGCACCGGGTCCCATCCCCTCAGCCAGGCCTCGAGCACGCAGGGCCATTCTCATACGCCTCCCACACCCAGCGTCCCAGCACCGCCGCGGTCACAGCCTGCACAGTGCCATCATGCATCAGGGAGCAACCCCTCCCCGATAAGGGTGCGCACGTGGAAGAAGTGGAGGAGGCCGTGCTTTCCAAAGCAGTTCTTGTCCACGCACCCCGCCAGCACGTGGTTGTGCTGGATGAGCAGCTTGCCTTCGCCTGAAGACAGCAGGGAGGTTTGCGTGTGGGAACGGGGAACACGACAGGGCGCGGCCTGTGCAGGGCGCTCATTGGCTTTGCTGCTTGTAACCCCGCGGCGCTCAGTGGCTCGTCGCGTTACTTGCCCCATACCCCTTGGACGCAACACATCACCCCAACTCCACAAACACTCGGGTCATCCCCCCCCCCACGACACCCACCAAACCGCGCCCGTCCCACCCGAGTTCTTGCCCCACGCCTCCACCGGGACGCGCGAGGCGGTGCTCATGGAGAAGGGCAGCTGGTCGCGCGTGTAGTGCATGAGCACCGCGGTCAGCACCTGCTTCCCCGTCCAGCGCCGCACCGGCTTCACCAGGGCGGGCTCGTCCAGCCACACCTCCCAGGCCCCGCTGCAGTCGGTGCACACCGCCTCGTACACCAGCTGGTGGTACTGCGCGGCGGTGAAGAAACGGTCGCGCAGCGTGAGCAGCGTGCCGGCCACGATGTGGTCCTGGATGAGGCCGCGCAGAGGCTTGCCATCGGTGGGCACGAAGAACTGGTGGTCGGCGGAGACGATGCCATACCCTTCCGCCCGACCCAGCTGGTCCTGGGGCAGGTGCAGGTTGATCTCGTCGCCGTCAAAGTCGGCGTTGAAGGTCGCGCAGTTGGCGTAGTGGAAGCGGATTGTGCGCTCGTCTGGTGGGTGGGTGGGTGTGGGTGGTGGGGAGGACAGGTGAGGAATGAATCTCTGAACCCTTGGGGTGCAGGGCAGGCTCAGGAGGGGATGTCCAAGGGTTTGGAGGGATGCGGGAGGGATGCAAAGGCAAACCACGCGCACAATGGGGGCGCGCTGACGAGCATTTCGTGACGGTATGAACACCAAACCCCACCGCTCACCCCTCATGATGCGTGCCCGGTGCGCCATCATGCCAGGCTTGTGCAGGGTTGGCTGACGGTTAGTCAGCAGCACGTCGCCGTCCTCCATGGAGCGGTAGACCACCTTGCAACCCCCAAACTCGGCCAGGCAGGGGTGCCCGGCGGCGCCGGCGTCCAGCGCGGCCGGCGCGCCGCCGCTGGCCCTCCGCGACCCGGCGATCTGGCTGTACAGCTGCCTTGCAATGCCCTCCCGAGACTGTGAGTAGGGCAAGGTGGGATTGTGTGTGTGTTTGTGGTCTGTGTGCATGTGGGAGGGGTTGAGGTCCGGGTCGAAAAGGCAACCCTTGTTGTGGGTTGCCTGCATCACAGCCTCTGGCTGCCATGGACACATGGCGGTGCGACGAATCAGGGTCCCAGCCTCGGTACCCAGCCAGTACCATCAAGTCAGCCGCCGTACCTTGGCGTCGTCTCGCAGCATGAGCAGGCGGCCCTTCTCGTTCTCCACCGCCACCGCGCCCGGGTTGCGCCCGGGGCCCGCCATCACAGCCTCGCACAGTCGCTCCACATTCCAGGGCGTGACGCGCTCGGGGAAGGTCAGGCGGGCTGCGATGTAGGGGGGCACCCCGATCTCCCCACCGTTCAGATAAACATCTGGGGAGATGACGGAGCGCGCTGCAAAGTTGACGCGCTTGCCCATCATGTTCTTGCGGAACAGGCCCTCCTTCTTCTCCAGCTGCTGGCGGATGCCCTGCTCAAGTGGAATGTGTTGAAAGGGTGGACGGTGAATGGGGAGGGTGGAGGTTGCTTTACGCATAGAACTCCTGTTGGCCAAACCTTGACGCTGAGCAGAGGGCATTCAGTAAGGTCAAGGCAGCCACATGCACGCTCTCCTCCAGCGCCCCCCCTCACACACGTACGATCGCGTTTGGCTCGTTCTCGGCGGTGGTGGAGTCGATGAAGGCGTTGACCGAGTTCTGCATCTCCAGCCAGGTGCGCAGCATGCGGCCGTCGGTGATGTCCAGGGGCTCCCCATCCTGGTCCGTCTCGGCGGCTGCAGACCAGGGATGGGGTTTATTTGTCAAGGTGTTGAGGGATGCGCGGTAAAGAACATACTTGAGCAGCCATGCCTGCACCGACAGTAACATCAGAGCTGACAAGCCCGTTGCAGGCTGGCAAGCACGCTCACCAAGGCGCTGGATCTCCAGGTTGGCATTCAGAACCTTGACCAGCATCGTGTTCTGGGGGTGCTCGTACACCTGAAGGGGGAAGGGCAGAGGAAAGCGGGGAAATGAGAACAGGACCACAGTATACCACGATGACCAGAGAGAAAACAAGTATGAACTACCGCCAATCGACACTTGGTGTTCCACAAGAAGTAAGAGGCTCTTTGCCTGTAGGATACTAAGTGCCGCCCGGCTGGCTCTCCTGCACTCCACTCACCATCTCTCCAACATGGCTGATGGGTCTGAACCTGTTGGGTGTCACGGCCACCGTCTGGATGAAGAACTCGCGGTAGTTGCCAGCCTGCAGACAGAGGAAAAGGGGAAAGGAAAGAAGGTTGGAGGGGTTGAATCAGGAGGCCACAGTCCTGGTGTGGAGAAGCATCTCGATACGTAATCAAGAGTCAGCTTCAAGAACATGTCTCGCATATTCCTTTTGTTCAGCCGCCACAGACCCCTTGCCTGGCCCTATTGCTTATTACCACCTCAGAATACAGCCAGCACATCCATCAGACCCAGTCGTCCCCATCCAGCACCTGTGCAGCAGCCTTGCCAGCCGCAGCAGCCTGAGCCTCTGAGGCCCCCTGACGCCTCTTCCGCTGAGCCACGTCTGCTGGGTAGATGAGCTGCATAATGTCGGCATTGGCCACCCATACACAACGGAGGATCTCCTGGACCTCCGCCGCCGTCAGGAATTTGGGCGGGCCGACGCTGACGCTGCAGAGGAGGAACAGGAGGAGGGGTTGGAGACTCAGCATACGACAGCATGCTCGAATAGAACATGCAATGCAATGCACTGTGAGGAACACTTGCAGCAAGCAAACTTGAGAAATGTCACAGTTGGCAAGGCTGTCAGCCAGCATCAAGGTCACGAAACGCCTGCCGGGCAACCATTCCAGGAGCAGGAGGGGTTCACATACAATATGCCAGATCTGAGTCCCAACCCTGACCCACCACACCCCACCCAGCCCTCCTCACTTGGAGGCATTCTCCTTTTCAGAGGCTGGGACCCCCTTGAGCTGACGGGGGACCTCAGCGCGGGGCAGTTCAGCGGCAAACACGCCGCCCTCGTCGCCGTGCTTGGACTCCTTGAACTCGGCCATGACCTCCTCGTCGCTCAGGCCCTCCTTCTCCTCCTTCAGGAATCCGTACCGCACCTTGGCCTCCTCCTCACAACCCTGGCTGCCGAGCCCGGCCGCCTCGTCCAGCGTCAGATTCCCGGCCTGCAGCCGGCTCAGGGAGGGCAGGATCTCCGTGCCCTGCATCTTGTTGGCCGCCGCCTTCTTGGTCGTCAGGGGGAGCAGGAACAGCTTGCTGTAGCCCTCCCTGCAGTGCGTGTGGAGTGAGGGTTGAGAAATGAATGGGCAGCACAGTTCCTTTGACAGTGGAACCCAGTTGAGCTGGGATGCTTTTACTCGGGGCCATACAAGGCGCCTAGCTGCAGGCTGTGTCACCTCCTGCAGCCGTCCAAACATGCCCGCATCCTACGCTTCCCTTCAATGAAGGGCACACAGCAAGACACCCCGAAAGCTCCCTCACCACCCCTAGGTCCCCGCCCATTCTCTAAATCCCTACAACAAAGCCAATCCAAGCTCACTTCTTGATGCTGGGGCTGTGGGCGCCGCAGTTGGCACATCGTCCTGGGGGCTGCTTCTTGAAGATCTCGGACATGGTGTCGATAGCCGCCTCCAGACTCTGCCCAGTCATTGCCACCGTGCGGCGGCTGGGCAGCGGGCCTGTGAGGGATTGGAGAGTGCATAGGGTCTGAGAGCGGATTGAGATGGGGATCTTGCGGATTCTCTCCGGCAGACAACAA
Source organism: Auxenochlorella protothecoides (assembly GCF_000733215.1). Taxonomy (NCBI): domain Eukaryota; kingdom Viridiplantae; phylum Chlorophyta; class Trebouxiophyceae; order Chlorellales; family Chlorellaceae; genus Auxenochlorella; species Auxenochlorella protothecoides. The sequence continues at coordinate 402,850 of NW_011934321.1, forward strand.
AGGGAATGACCTCCAGTACTGGTCATTGCACTAGGTGAAGGCGCCTCAACTGATTGCTGGTGCATGCCATGTATAGGGGGCACCTCTCACAACAGGTGGTAGCCGTTCAGACCGGTTGGCAGACACAGGCACTCACGCCCACAGCTCCAATAAAGCCTCACCCTTAACGACGGAGGTTGGGGAGCCCTCCCCTCCGGACCCTTCGTCCAGCTCCATGCCCTCCTTTCCAGCTGCCTTCCTCGCTGAGCTGGACGCGCCCACGTTGATGCCCTGGGCCTCGGCCAACCGGCCCTCCAGCAGGAGGCTGAGACGAGCAACATATCGCTGCACCTCCTTGCTGGCCATCCGCATCTTAAAGCAGTGCAGGCAGGCGCACCTCAGCAGCTTGTACAGGGTCCTGTGTGGGCGGGAAAGGGGAGGGTTGGAGGGTGGAGGATAGAGGGTGGAGGGTGAAGGTCGGTTCTGGGGCGAGTTGGGGGGACAGAGGTGTGTGTAACGAGCGAGTGGCAGTGCAAGGCGCAGTCACTGCTCCATCCTCATGAGTGCTTCTGCAGCACAGCGCGATGATAGGATCTACACATACTTTTGCTGCCCATCAAACCCCAGACCAAACTCCTTATCTCACCCAAAGACAAGGGGGTTGTACACTGGCACCGCCAGTTCTACATGACCAAAGTGGCCCGGGCAATCCGCGGTCAAGCCGCATGTTGTGCACCTGGAAGCAGACAGGCATTGGTGGGACAGTGGGGATCAAAGCGCTGCAGAGGCTTGTAAGGTACCTTTTTCGATCATAATGCCCATCTGGAGTCGTGGGACTCCACAATCCACGCATGCTCACCTCTCTCGAGGGTCCAAGGGACCCAGGGCAGTGTCATACAGGCCACCCTCCACAGGTGTCTTGCTGTTGTCGAATATGATGGGCGAGATGATCTTCTTCACGCTGACCTTTCTTATCTGAGCGATTGTACGTGAGAAAAAGTATAGGCGTGAAGGAGAGCGCCACTCACGGAAACTTTGGCGCACATGGCCAGGCCAAAGGCAGTAGCAGTGTACCCAACTCCTCGACACGTCCCATCAGCTCGACATATACATCCCTCACATAAACCAGATGGCAAAATACGTACCTCATCGTCACTGAAGAAACCGAAGCCTACCGACCGCACTTTGGCGGTGGTGACCTCCTTGGTGTGCAAGCTCGAGTTCATGCCGTCACCAAGTCATGTCCTTTCGATGGCCGACCCGCCTGGGAGACGACACGTTTACTCTTTCACGGTCGCTCTGGCCATGCATGGAGATGTCGCGTCTCGAAATGGGCCCTTCGCCGAGCGGCGCCATGGTGTAGCCCAAGACGTCTCCAGGGCGCGAAGGTACCGCGGCTATTCGCCCGTACCCCTTTCTGAAACCGATCTGCGGATCCAGCAGTCGCGCACAAGGGCTGAGCAGCGACGGCCTACCACTTGCATGCCCTATAACTATCGATCTGTGGTGTCGGCGAACCCTCGGGACGCGAGCTGGGCCACTTGCACCACCCGGTCACCACTCTGTTGTTGCCAGACTTGGAGCTGAGCTCGCAAAGGGAGTTTTTGCTACAGCCATCTCGTTCGGCATCTCACAGCCGGCTTGTATCATGTGCTGCTACCAGTAAGATCAGGAGACGCCTGGAGGGCCCACCCCAGGGCCGGCCCGAATGGGCCCCGCCAGCTTCATTGAGCCCATAAGCACCGCTGCGCCGTCTCGTGCCGATCTGAAGCACTCCGAGGACCTTGAGCAGGTGACTTGGATAACATGGTAATGGTTGGAGTGTGATCTGAACCTGTCGATGGCCCGGCGCGCCGTGCCATCGATCGGCTGTGCATGGAAGCATGGCTCCCTGGTCGACTTGGCGCCAGGGCCAGTGCTACCACCGACGATGAATCACAGTACAACCCATCGTCCTCCCCGCAGTATTTGCGCGCCCAAAATCTGTATGAGTCCCGGGAGGAGGCCGAGCTGCGGGAGGAGGTGCTGGGCGCCCTGGACACCCTGGTCAAGGAGTGGATCAAGGGGGTTGCCGCACACCACGGCCAGCCGGTGGAGGACGCCACGGCCGTGATCTACACCTTTGGAAGTTACCGCCTGGGGGTGCACGGACCAGGTGTGCTGCTGCTGTCGGGGCTGAGCGGGCTGTACTGTGGGGAGCAGGCCTTTTGAATCGGTCATCGCAACTTTGGGCTGGTCGGCGGGGATGAGCATGTGATGCATTTCACAGTGCACCTGTGCATGGAATGAGCAGGCAGGTCCCTCTGTGTGCCGCCCCACTCAGCCCCTCGATGCCTGCACGCTGGTAGGGCCAGTGTGTCACAGTCTCAGCGTTGCCACGTCCACCCCCCCTCGCACCCACAAGACCCCTCCCAGACCCTAAAACCCTCCCCACCCCTCCCCTCTCCCCAAAAAACAAAAGGCGCCGACATCGACACGCTGTGTGTGGGTCCCAGCTACGCAACGCGCGAGTCCGACTTCTTCGGCCCCGCCCCGCACTCGCTGCAGACGCTGCTGGCCTCCGCCCCCGGCCTGGCCGCGCTGCGCGCCGTGCCGGCCGCCTACGTCCCCGTGCTGGAGTTTCGGCTGCGTGGCGTGGCCGTGGACCTGCTGTATGCCAGCCTGGCGGTCCCCGCCCTGCGCGCCGGGCTGGACGTCTCCGGCTCCGCGGTGCTGCGCCACTGCGACGACGCCAGTGTGCGCAGCCTGAACGGCTGCCGCGTGACCGACACCGTACTGCGGGAGGTGCCCGACCCCGCAGCCTTCCGCGCCGCGCTGCGCCTGCTCAAGCTCTGGGCCGCGCGCCGCGGCGTCTACTCCAACGTCACGGGCTACCTGGGCGGCGTCAACTGGGCCATCCTGGTGGCCTACGTCTGCCGACTCTACCCACGCGCTGCGCCCAGCACCGTCGTGTCCCGCTTCTTCAAGGTTGGAAGTGGGTGGAGGGGAAGGGGGGGGGGGGGGGGGGGTATAAGG
>NW_011934321.1:406708-497958 GCF_000733215.1 Auxenochlorella protothecoides
TCTGGGAATGACCTGCTGTGTTGATCATCAAGTAGCATGGGCAGGCCTGGAGCTGTTCAATGACAAAAAAAGGCTTGCGGCGAGGGAAGTCGAGGCCTGGCCCCCTCCCTCATTCATCGCCCCTACCATCTCATGCTCCTCCCCCCCCCCCCTCTCCTCACCAACGACAGGTTTTTGTCAGGGTGGAAGTGGCCCACGCCCATCCTGCTGCGCCCCATCGAGCGCGACGTGTCGCTGGGCATGCCTGTGTGGGACCCGCGCGAGAACCCTCGCGACCGCTCGCACCTCATGCCCATCATCACCCCCGCCTACCCCGCCATGAACTCCAGCTACAACGTGTCGGAGTGCACGCTGGGGGCCATGGTCGACGAGTTCGCGCGCGGCGACGCGGTGTGCGACGAGATCCTGGCGGGCGGCGCCGGCGGCGTGACGGACTGGGCGCGCCTGAACGAGCCCTTCCCCTTTTTCACCGCGTTCAAGCACTACCTCCAGGCACGGCCGAGAGGCTCGGCTGTGGTTTGGGTGGGGAATGGGGTGTTGATCGAGGGCTGAAGGATGGACGGAGTGACATCCTGCAGCTGAGTGTGCACATGTGGCTGGAAGGGGCGCCAGAGTCAGAGACAGCACAGAATCATGCGCCCTCTCACCCCCCCTCCTCCTGACAAAGGTGGACATTGTGGCGGCCAGCGAGGCGGACTTTGAGGCGTGGGAGGGTTGGGTCACCTCCCGCCTCCGGCTCCTCATCCGCTCCGCCGGCAGCATCGTGGAGGTGCGGCCGTGGCCCAAGCCCCTCCGCCCGCCCGCCGACCCCCTGGCCTGCTCCTACTTCCTGGGGCTGTCCAAGAAGCGGGCGGTGGCGCTGACGGGTGCGTACGCGCCGCACGCCCCCGCCCCCGCCGCGCGCGTCGACCTCACCCAGCCTGTCAACGACTTTGCGCATCGGGTCAAGGACTGGGCGGAGCGCCGGCCGGGCATGGAGCTGGCGGTGAGGCACGTCCTGCAGAAGCAGCTGCCGGACTGGGTGAGGGCGGCGGGGCCGGGCGGCGCAAGTGGTTTGGCGGCTGGGCAGGGCGCCGAGGAGGCCATGCAGGACGCCGAGGGGGCCATGCAGGGCGCCTCGGCGGCGCCCACGCCGGCCAACAGCAGGACCGCGGTGGACGCGTCAAAGGGTTGTCCTGCGCAGGCGGCCAGCGGCGCAGGGGAGGAGCTGGAGAGCCGGCCCGCGCATGCTCCAGCGCCTCAGAATGGTGAGGGGCTACCGCCGATGGCGCCACCGCGCAGGGCGCCAGACGGGTCCGTGCGCGTCCCGGAGCCTGCCCCCAAGCGCAGCCGGACAGAAGAGACGGGGGGGTCGGCGCCGAGCAACGCGCCGCGGCGCGCGGCCTCCGACCTCAGCGTCGTGGACCTCGGGGCGGCGGCTGGGAAGGCCGACAACGTCTGCTCCACCACCGAGGCCTCCTCCATGGTGGGTTTTTGGATGGGGCGGTGTGGTAGTGGAGGGTCGTGTATGTTGGTGCATTGGGAATGACGAGACCAGCTGCACAGATCATGCAATGTCAAATGTTTGAGTCTGTGAGTTTGCACGACTGCACTGCAGCTACTATGCACACACGCACGGAGCCTCGGTTCCGTGCTGCCATTTCCAGCGTTGCGTCTTGCAGAACTCGCATGCCTTGTCCCCCCCCGAGTCTCCGCGGCATCATCACCGCCTCTACCCAGCCCGGGACTCGGCTCATCCCCGCCAGACACTCCCTGTGGCCACACAGGACGTTGCATCCATGCAGACCCTGGGCGATGCTGCAGACGCCGAGGCCGCGAAAGCAGAGGCCGGACTGCGCGGAGTGGGCGAGCTGGCGGAGTGGGCCGTTCTGGACTCCGAGGGGGCCACCGGGAAGCCGACACCCCCACGGCCAGGCGTCACCGTTCGGTAGGGGCGGGGCGGGGGAGTAGGTGCGGTGGCTTGTGCGCTCTGGTGTACAACAACAGGCAGGACGGGTCGGGGAGACCGCATCACAGTCCACCTGCACCAAACCTCCGCCCCCAGGCTGGCCTCTTGAAAGCTTGTCGGCAGGCAAGGGGCAGGCGCCCATCGCAGCGGCGGGTCCTGCGTGCGCGACAAGTTGAGCACCGCAAGGTAGGTCTCGGGACCTAGCCCCTCTCCGTGCTTGTGTGGTCGCGTTCATGAACGAGGACAGTCAGAGCGCTGCATGGCAGCAAGTTCGACAGCCTTGTGCGGAACTCTCCGGCCATGGGTACAGGAACCATATGTAATATACTTGGGAACTCATTCCAGTAGATTTTGAGTGAGGGAATGAGGGTCTGGCCGGCTGGGGTCAAGGTCAGTGCATGTCAATGCTTGCGTACAGGGCCTGTGCGTGCTCGTTTGAGACCAAGGCATCACATTCAAGCAGCCTCGCTCAGGAGCGATGGGTGGCATTCGCTTACAGGCATCACAGCGCTGTGGGGGACAAGGTTTGCATGCATGACAAGAAAGATCATCGGTAGGTTCATCAGATGTAGCAGAGGGACACGTTTGAATTCAGGGGTGACACCATGCTGAGCCAGACATGCAAAAGGCGGGATCCAAGGAGCGAGGGCATCCTCGGGGAAAATTGATCGTGCAGTAGGAAGGGCAATTGTCTACACCAACCCTCCTAACTACGGCAAAGGATGCCAGGTACTGGTAGCTGGGACCCCCAAATCTCCAGCAAGAGCTCTCACAGGTCGTACTGCTGGATGAGGTGCAGGGCCACGCCGTTGGTCCAGCCAAAGCCGGTGACGACGGCGTACTCGCCGCCGCCCCCCGGCCGGCCGACGAGCGTGGAGTTGAACTTCTCGAAATTGGCCCCCGTCTCCTCCCAGGTACGCAGCGCCTGGTTGACGTAGGTCTCGGCGATGGTCTGGGCCAGGGCCTCGGCCTCGGCGCCGCCCGCGTTGCGGAAGCCCTGCACCAGCAGCCCCTGGATGGGGGGCCAGACGTTGGGGTAGTCCCACTGCTGCCCAGACTCCACCAGGGAGGCGGGCACACCGCCCTCCATCAGCAGGCCCGAGGCGTTGAAGGCGGCCACGGCCGCGGCGGCCTGGACGCTGCCGGCCTCCGCCACGCCGGCGTACAACGGGAACCAGTTGCTGGGGAAGACGACAGCGTTGGGCGCGACCGACACGGGGCCGGCAAGCCCATCCCCGTCCTCGGCGTCGATGATGAGGTCGTACCACTGCCCCGCCGCCGGGTCCCAGGAGAGGGCGTCCAGCGCCTCGCGCCGCGCCTCGGCGGCGGCGTCAAAGCGGTCGGCGACGTCGGCGCAGCCCAGCGTATCGGCAAAGGTCGCGATGTTGCGCTCCATCTGGTACAGGAAGGCGTTGAGGTCGGCCGGCAGGACACGCGTGGTGCGGATGGTGGACAGGTCGGTGCTGTTCTCCGCCAGCCAGCGCGTGGAGTAGTCCCAGCCGGACTCTGCGCCGGAGGCCAGGTCGCGGTACAGCTGCCGCGTGGCTGCCGTGGGGGCGGCGGGGTCAAACCCGGCCTTCCTTGCCGTCTCCTGATCCTCCCTGGGCGTGAAATGCGAAGAAGATTGTTGTGATGGATCCCTGATGCCTGGAAGAAGGAGTCGCATCCGGCCTCAGGGACCAGGGCCACGCTCGCTTGCACCTACACGTCAACCACTCACCCAACCCCACCCCAAATCACACAGACACACACCTGAAGGACTCGGGTCTCGGAGTATCCCAGTCGGCATGGTAGCGGCTCAGATTGTAGGTGGTGGACCCGTCGGGGCTCAGCACCTCCACCTGCTTGGGCGCGCTGGTCCAGTAGGCGTGCTCTGCTAGCAGGGCTGGGAGGGCCCTCTCCAGCACGCTCTCGTCCCCGCTGGCCTCATAGACAATGCGGACCATCTCGCTGAACAGCGGGGGTTGGCTGTTGTGTATTGTGGGGGTGGTAATTGGAGAGAGGGGTGATTGGATGGGCGGAGAGGGATGTAAAGGTGCAAGACACACTTCCTTGAGGGGCAAGCAGATGAATGAATCCTGACCGGCAGCAGGGGCATCGACCACACCGCCAGCATGCACCTCCACACCTGCGGTTGATGTAGTATGTCCTGATGCCGTTGGGTATGTGACCGTACGTCTGCGAGACAGCGGGCAGGTGGGAGACTTGTGAAGCATTGTACGTCCGAATGTGTCAATGCTACAGGGCATGCCCCAAGAGGGACATGCAGTGCTCTAAGGACCGACATCGAGTGACGCCCACTTCCCTGGCGCTTTTCAAGAAGCGCCTTGTGATGAAAGGAATCGTGTCGAGATCAAGCCATGCGCCCACCAGCCACAGCGCACAGCGAAGCGACCCAGAGCGCAGCCTACCGCCGAGCATGCGCACCTGGACGAGGTAGGCAAAGTTGTCCAGGATGTTCTCGGCCAGGGTGGTCAGATTGCTGGCCAGGAGGCCCTGGATGACGAAGAAGCTGTCCCAGTAGTACACCTCCCGGAAGCGGGCGCCGGGGACGACAAAGGGGTTGGGAACGGGGAGCATCGTGTAGAGCTGAGTGTCCATCGACACATTGGGCGCGACCTGGCGGGTCAGCAGGTTCCAGGCCTCGTACAGGGAATCGGCCCAGCGCTTCAGGTTGGGGTCCTCGATGGTCTGTGCAAGGAGGGAAAGCGGGGGGTGTTGAGGAAAAGGGAGGTGAGAGATGCGGTGGTTTCACGGTCACAAGCTTTGTAATCACGAGTTCCCTGGCCACGCAACATGCCACCTTGGGGCACGCATGAATCAGCACAGATGTTCCCTGCCTGCTTCTGCGATATGCATTCTAGTTGCACTCCAGGAAACTATGAAGCCCTCCATCCCTGCAGCCTCATATACGGACGCACCTCAAACCACTCAGGAGGGTTGGGCCCGACGAGGCCCGTCACATTGGCGAGGTCAGTGCCGGGCTCGGTCAACCAGGTGGCCACAAACTCTTGCAGCGTCTCGTTGATCGTGGCATTGGTCTGGAAGGCCTCGATGTCGGTGAGAGGGTCGGGCAGGCCCAGCTCAGCGTATGCCGCATACACCTCCGAGGGTGGGGCGGTGAGCGGCATGTCCCTGCAACAGTCATGGATATGCGTGGGAATTCAGCCTGAGGGTGCTGCAGTGCTGGCCTCGTTCTTCGGATCGGTGCTCCAGGGGTTATTGTGTATGGGATTGAGGGGGGGCTCCACAGCTTCTGCTGTACTTCGTTCAAAAGATCTTCCCGAAGGGTACTCACACGATGGATTTAGAATCCGGGAACACGAGCGCCTCATCCACGCCCGCCACCAGGGTGTTGAGGAGCAGCGGGTTGGTGATGCCATCGTTACCCACCACCCCAGTGGTGTCGGGTGTGAGGGCGACGCAAGCGTCTCCCTGCGCCATCCCTGTGCGGCGGGTCGGTGTCAGATGTGGACATCAGCTGGGTTCAGCGAGTGTGTGAGCCCTGTAAATCTAAAGATCAATGCCTAGCACTGCCCTGGGCACCGTACCTGGGCCGGGCAGCGTCGCCAGACAAGCGATGGCGGAGAAGAGGATCATGGACCGCATGACGGCAGGTCCCCGAGGCGCGACTTACACCTCGACAGGGTTGTTAGGAGGCTGTACCACAGTTATCTCACCGCTCGTTACAATTCACTCTTGGGTTTGGCCCAATGTGTCACAAGATATGTCGGTCCTCGCATCAGGAAGGCTGGGTTCCAGGTAGCAGCACAGGCAATTTCCGGGGGTTCTTTAAGCTGACGTAGGATTAAGCCGCGGCCCCTTGGGAGCGCTTGTCCTCGAAACAGGGTGGTATTGTCACCAGGATGAGAAGCAGCCAAGCAGCCACTTGTGGCATTGCTTGCAACGCCGGCTCAATGCCGAAACGGACCTGCCATGGACGGATCGCATGGTTGCACCGCACCAGCGACGGCGAATGCCCTCGAGTCATGCCTCTCAGATCAGAGGCATGGACATGCTTGCAACAATGGGAATTTTGGATTGTGTCGATGCGCAGTGGACATGCGGGACCCGATTCCTGCCTGAGACAGCTGTGGATCTGCTCGTGCCTCGGTGAGCCATGCCTCCTAGCGCCGGGGTCCTGCGCTGCGCAGCTTGGGGTAGCTCCCACCCTCCTCCTCGGAGTCGGACCCCGGATCGCCGTACCGCCACAGCCCCACCCGGCTCCGGCGGGCCTGGTCCTGAGCGGCGCGCACCTCCTCCAGCGCTGGGGAAGACGAGCCTCGTCCCTGCGATGGAGAGTCGTGCGTATCCAGTATGTGTGCCCTGTGGGCTCGCCGGGCGCTGTATCACGTACGTCACCTCCCGACACACCTTGGGGCCCACGTACGATCTGGTCCAGCCTCGCGCTACGCGCACTCCCCACCCCACTCCCCCATCACCCCAAAACCCTCACCTTGGGGGCAGCCAGGCGCGCCAGGCCCGCCGCCACCAGCTTGGCGTTCACGCTGGACTCGCCCTCGGCCCCCGAGCGCAGAGTCAGGTGCAGCTTCACCGCCGCCTGCGCGGCCCACTGCTTGCCGGCGGCCTGCACTCGCTCCCTGCTCTCCACGACTGCAGACAGCTTGGCGCCCGACCCCACCAGCTCCGCCAGCATGGAGGCCGCGTCCACGCCATACTCGTCATCCAGCCCGGGAGCCTTAGGAGGGGGTTGGGGGTTGCAGGACGAATTCGGTGAAGCGGGTACGAGGTTGCTGGGCGCGACACGTGGCCAAGAGCAGTGAGAATAGATTGGAGACGAATGCTGTGCATCGGCAGTCATGCCACCCACTCCGACGTGAGAGGCCAGGGGTGCACACCTCCCCTGCCCGCTGCGTCCGAGTCAGCGCACGATGGGCTCCGGCACCACGCTCTCTGACGAGGGGGTTCCGACGCTCGCCCCTTCCTGCCACCGCCCTCCGACCAACACGCAACCAAGCCACCCACCTTGACGAATGCCAGGGTGGCCGGCGTGGCCTGCGGAGCCACCGCGGCGAGCGCGGCGTCCATGGGCCGCACCGCCGCTCCCTTGGCGCGCTGGCGGTTGCCAAAATCGACGAAGTAGACGTCGTACTCCGGTGCGGTGGGATCGGCGGCGTGCACCCGCTCCACGCTGGCGCGGTACCACTGCCCGTCCTCGTACCGCGCCACGCACTTGTCCCCGGCGCGCAGCAGGGCCTGTTGTTATGTGTGTGCGTGGGAGGGGGGGGAGGGGGGTCTGGGTGGGGGGTGTGGGGGGGAGGGTGGACGACGAGGTGGTGAGGATGGTTTCCCGACTCTTCCTGCTCTCCGGCGCTGCTGCCCTGGTCGACCATGCGCGCACCGTCTGGGGAGGCGTGGCGCCGAGGTCCAGCGCCGCCAGCTCGTCGGCAATCCAGGTCACACGCGGCTCGGCCGCGTTCTGGAAGTAGAAGCTGGTGGCGTCCTGCACCTCGGTCACCACCACCTCCAGCGTCTCACCCTGTGCAAGTTTTCAGGGGGGAGGTTTGGGAAGGTGTGAGAGGTGGAGTAGGGAGGCAGGGAGGTGTATGGAAGACCTGGGGTGCTGGGCTGTACGGCCGTTTGTATTCCTGATGTTGTACGCTCGTCGACTCAACCCTCCAGTGGACAGGATCTGGAGCGGTCCAAGCTCCCGATGCACAATGGCCACGAGAGTGCACTGCTGGGCTTCCTGTGCATGACCCACCACCACTTTCTCGGGCAGAACGACATTGTGCCGCATGCCACGTAAACGCAGCGCCCCATCATGTCGGTCCCTGCGTCAATCCTCCCCCGCTCCTGCCCAGCAACGAGATTCTCCCTCCCCTCTCCAGATCCCTCGCCCCCACCCTCATACACACACACACACACACCCTCGCCCACCTGCCCCCCCGCGCCAGCCTCGTCGGCCTCCGCCGCCCCCGTGACGGGTGCCTCGTACTTCTCCCAGACCTTGAGCTTCTTGGAGCGCGCGGCCTCCTCGGCGGCGGCCAGCTCCGGGTGGCGCGAGGCGTCGAAGCTGGGGTGCAGCTTGGCCAGGCCGGCGGCCAGCAGCGCGGCGCCCAGGTCCAGCTTGCCCGCCGGCACGTGCAGCGTGCCCAGGAAGGTGCCGATGCGGTCCACGCCCTCCACCTCCAGCACGACATCGCGCTGGAGCACGCGGTCGCGCACGAACGCCAGGGCCTCGGCCCAGTAGGGCTCCTCCGGCACCGCGGCGCGGCCCGCCGAGGCGGCCTGCCCGCGCGCCGGGCAGCGCACGCCGCTGGGGCTGAAGGCCAGGGTGACGCCCTCCTTGGCCACGCTGACCTTCAGCCGGTTGGCCGACAGCACGTGCTCCACCACGCCGCGCACCTTGCCCGCGCGCTGGAGGAAGGGCAGGTGCGCGCGCGCGCGCTGCGCGGCGCCGGGGGCCGACAGGTCGTTGACGCGCGGCGCGGGGGCCTCGCGTGCTCCCCACTGCGCGCGCTTGGCCGCCTTGGCCGCCTCCTCCGCGGCCACCAGCGCGGCGTAGTGCGCCGACCGCTCCTCCTCCGCGCGGTGGCGCACCAGCTGCGCCAGACCGCGCTGGAGCAGCAGCTCGGCCGCGTTGAACCGGGCCTCGCCCTCGCCGGACAGCACAGAGCCGAAGGCCATGAGCCGCTCCTCGCCGGCGGGGGCGCCGCGCACCGCGGCGATGGCGGCGGCCGCGTCCGTGGCGCCGCCGCCGACCCTGCGCGTGTACTCCATGCTCACGCGCACGGGGCGGCCGATGAGGCGCGAGCGCAGGAGCTCGCGCGCCTCGGCGGCCCACGCCTCCGGCGCGCGGTCGCGCCCGCCCATGCGCGGCGTGCGGATGGAGGACAGCGTCACGCGCCGCTCGACGCCCGAGGCCGCGTCGCGCACCATGAGGCAGTCGCCGCTCACCACCTCGGTCACCGTGCCCTGGAAGTCGTCGGAGAGCTTGGCGGAGGCGGTGGGGGGCGGGACGTAGGCGTGCCAGACGCCGACGCGGGCCTGCCGCGCCGCGCGCTCCGCCTCGCGCAGGTGGAAGGCGGCGCCGGGCATCATGTTCAGGCTCCACTCCGCGCCCCTGGCCAGGCCGGCCTGCAGCAAGCCGCTGGCCAGATCCTCGCCCTGCCCGGACTCGCCCACGGGGTACGACACGCTGGCCACCAGCACGCCAAACTGGGAGGCAATTGTGATTTGGGGAGGGGGGGGGGAAGGATGTGGTTTGCAGGAAAATGAGGAGCCAGGCGGCGCAGCCTTTTGGCAGGCGGGTCGTGGGGAGGGCAACACAGGAAAGCCAGGTGGAAACGCACGAGGGCAGGGGAATCCGACGGTGCGTCCATTGCCAGGACACTGGGAACCGTATAGACAAACGCCTGCACACTTTCAACACGCTGTCCCCATTGCCGTTCAGGGGGCCACGCATAGCATCACTCCCCCCCCCCCCCCTTTCCCTCACTCCGTATTGACACCCCATGTCACCTGGCTGACGCCCTCCAGGGTGAGTTTGACCTCGCGCTGCAAGGTACGCACTTCTGTAAAGTGCTTGGCCTCGCGGGCCCCTGCCTCGGGCTGGGGCGCCGCGGCGCCCTCGGCCGCGTCGGCGTCGGGGCGCTTGCCCATGGAGGGCGCCGCCACGCCCGCCACCATGACCGCGACGGGCTGCAGGGAGGGGAGCAGCGTGGCGCGCAGCATGCTGCCGCTAATGACGGCCTCCACCAGGGCCTGCACGGGCTTGCCCTTGCCGGTGGCCGCCAGGAAGGACGCTGCGTCAAAGGCTGTAAGGAAGGAGAAGAATGGTGTGTGTGTGTGTGTGGAAGAGTGAAGGGATTGAGTATAGGGTTCCGGGTAAGCAAGGGAGGACTGCTGGCTTTGACAGGACATCAGCATTGTCACCCATTGCAGCCGGAGACCCATTGGGCGGCATTCACACGCCGCTCTCTGCCTCTCATATACCCACTCACCATCGCTGCTAGTGACGTCACGGACAGCAGCCTCGAGGGCGGCGGCATCCTGCGGGACGGTAAAGATTGTTTCGAAGACCTTCAAAGGCCACCAAAGAAGAGCTGCGCCGGCACAAATGCGGTTCAGCAGCCCAAGTGTAGCATCATCGGCCAGGCACACACTGCATGGGTCTCCGCCCATGCCCGCTCGATCAGGAATGCCCAGCCCTGCCATCCATCTCAAGCACACCTTGGTCCACAGGCCGAGCGCCTTTGCCTCGGCCTGCTCTTGGGCGCGGGCCAGGTTCTCGTAGAAGGCGGACTGCTGGCCGCCCGCGGGGCGCACCTTGGCGTACCCTGCCGCGACGACGGCCACGGCCACGTTGTCACGCTCGTTGAGGAAGACGGAGCCGAACTCGCGCCCGGCGCTCTGGTCCAGGGTGTACTCGACGCGGAACACGACGGGCTGGGGTGCATGATAATGGGGCGGGGACCTGGAGCGGGCGGCTCGGCTGTTCGTATAGGATCATGCAGAGCAATGCCAACATCAGGCAAGCGCCTTGGTCGGGTCCGCGCACCTTGCCGACTGTCAGCTTGCGCAGGAACTCGCGGGCATCCCAAGCAAACGGCTCGTCAGGAGTGGATCCGTCCCGCCGTCCCTGTGATCGGAGCAGGTGCAGGCCTCGGTGCTGGTGAGCTGTCTCGAGATCATCACCGTCAGAGGAACGAGTCGGGCGGCCACACCTCGCGGCACATTGCTACCATATGGAAATGAAACTAACACGAAAGCCCTTTACACCGGCGTACCAGGCGTGGGGCGATCAGAGACGCCAGGGTGAGGCGCTTCTCCGGGGGAATACCGGACTTCACAGCCCCAGCCACCACCAGGGTGTCGCCGCTCAGCACCTCCTTGACCACGCCGCGCAGCCAGCCTTGTTGCCCAGCCATGTCAGAAGGTGGTGGATGAGTTGGTATTGGGGTGGGAGATCCCTCTGGGGCGCGTACGGAAGTTGGGTGCACCTGGGCCTGGTGATGAGGAGTGGGAGAATCGGCAGGACGTGCTCCCAGGCCTGTTGATCCAAGAGAGAATGACGAGTTGCCCTGTCGAGCGTGCACGAGGTGAAGTAGGCAGACAGGGTGCATGGAACGCGTGCTTGGCCTCGACACGGTCGACCGGTGTCGGGAATCCGTCTGATACGCGCCGCACACAGCATGCCAGATGGCCGGCATGGGCTGCTGCCTCTCGACACGGCCAGTTGATGCAGTACAGCACCGTCGCTGGAGAAAACTTGACATCGTGCATCCAGAAAGGATTGGGCCATCGACGGTAGGAGGAGGATTGAGCAACAGGCAAGCGTGCAACTCAGCATTCGCGACTGAAGATCACAGCTGGGCTCCAGGCTCCTCCTTCTTGGGCTCTACTGCCGAGCTCTGTTCCATCAGCGCCTCCAGGTCCACGTCCTGCAGGCTGACGATCCTCAGTCTCGCCACATCGTCCTGGGAGATACAGTGGATTACGTAATGGACAAGGGAAGCCTGAGGAGTGGGACCTTGGACCTTTGCAGCGCGGTCCCTGGGCTCCTGATGACTTGCAAGGCTGCACAGCGGCACATACAGCACACTATCGCATCTCCCCACCTCCGCACCTCTGTGGCACCAAATATCTTTCTGAGATCCACCTCCTTGGCAGCCTCGGGAGAGAGCAACCCCTCGACTTGCGTCAAGTATTGGAGCTTGGAGAAGAGGGCCCTGTGTGTTTGGGTGTTGGCTTGTGCTTGATTCACACGTGCTTGAGAAGGCACAGGCTATAGTTGTTGTCAGGCCAAGCATGAACCAGAAGCTTTTGTATATCCCATGTACTGCACCTGCCATTTGAACATTCGCAAACCCATGAAGCTTGGCAGCACTCTCGGGCCTGTTCCGCCAGGGACAACCACACACCCAATTCCACATCACACCACCCAAAGCCTTCCCAACGCCAGCCCTCCCTCCTCCCCACACCTGCTGGTGGCCTTGCGCTCAATGCCCGCCCCCGTCATCCCCGAGGTGTCCAGCATCACGTTGCCGTACTTGTCGTAGATGCGCTGGGCCCGTTCCCGCAGCGCAGCGGCAACCTAGGCGGGGGGGGGGAGGAAAGAAGAACCATGGGTTTTGTGCAGAGCACGGTGAGGGGGGCGTCCCGTGATATCCAGGGCACCCATCAGCACTTGCACTCGTTCAATGTATATTGGAGTGGATACAGGGCAAGGAGCCAGGAATTGTCCCACTGCCAGCTCCATTTGGATCCCCACATACACATCCCTCCTCCCTCGATTATTTGCCGCCCCACCCCCACCCCCCCCCGCCCCCCAAAACAATCACCAAGCCCTACCTCGGAGTCTGTGAGTTGGAGGGCGGCCTTCAGGGCCAGGAGGTCGTCCACGGCCTCCTGCTTGAAGGCGCGCTCGCGCAGGAGGTACCAGAGGTACTTCCTGAAGATCTCCACATTGTTGAAACCGGTGCGGAAGCGGAGGGAGCCCAGGATGCTCCCCGCCAGCCCCGCGCGGTTGGACGGCAGGTACTGCGCCAGCGTGGTCACCACCAGCTGGTTCTTGTTCACGGTGCGGTGCCGGCGCTGCTGCGGGCTCAGCGCCTTGCGCAGAGCCTTGACCCCAACCAGCACCACGTTGAGCGCCAGGAAGCCGCCCAGGCCCAGTGCCGCGTAGCGCAGCGCGGGCCGCTCCGCCAGCGAGGCGGGCAGGCTGGGCAGCGACACCCAGTGGCGCGTGGCCGCGGCGTCCACGTCCTGAGCCGCGGCGGCGGCGGCCTCCTCCGCCCGCTCGTCGGCGGCGTCCTGGGCGGGGAAGTCGGACCCCGCCAGCCCGTCCTGCAGGCCCGTGGCCTCCCTCAGCTCTGCATCCCCCAGTTCCAAGGGAAGGACCTCCGGGGCGGGGTCTGGCGTGACCAGCTCCCCGTCATCCACTGGTGGCGTGCCAGGGTGGGCGCGCACAGGCGAGAGCCTGGGTCGCATGCGCCATGCTGAACCGCCTGCTATGGTTGGGGGGGAGCCGCGATGAGCAGTCATATTACATGGTCCTGAAGAGCATGCCACGGGCTAGAACATGACATCAGCACCCCATGTCATGCGATTGATTTCCGCACTGGTTCCACCTCCCGCTTCCCCACAGAAGCTGCTCACCGGAGCGACGCACGAATGGGTCACCAGGAAACCGTCCGTATGTCCCGATGAGCGACCTGTGTTGGCTCACGCCTATGCCTTGGCACGCAGCCATGTCCCCAGATGGCCTCGCCCTATATGACCGGAAGGAGGGTGCCCTGGATGTGAAGCAAAGCTTACTGAACACGGATCCTGGGAATATATCAAAAGCTTGGAAGCCTCGAAAACACTAAATCGAGAGACCGATGGTCGGCCTGTGGGCACGACCACGCGCATGCATGCCCATCTCGTATCGTTGCCCGATCGTGGGAGGGTCGCGAGCGGGGCAGTAGAAAGGTCGAATTGTTGCGCCCTGGGGCCCCCCCTCCCTTCCAGTGCCGGCCGGCAGGAACTTCCAATCATGCATGCAGACCCACCTCCCGCCCTGCATTCATATTAGAACTGCTCACATATGTAGGTGGTAGGCTGTGGACCCAATCCTGACACCCCTTCCTGGGAGCACCCAGCTAGCGCTCTGCCCGGCGACCCCAGGGCGCCGGGCTGTTCGCGTCCGTCATGGCTCCACCCAGCCCCCTGCTGGACCCCACCCAGTCCCAGCTGGCGACTGTGTCGGGCGATGGACGCCTCAAAATATTCGGCGTGGCATCACAGCGCCTGACCGCAGACCTTACCCCGGCAGTGAGCGGCGCCATCGGCGCAAGCGGGGCATCCGTCGACATCATCACCAGCATCTCCTGGGGCAACAAGGTGGGCTTTGGAGTGTTCAAATACTTCGCATGCAAGCTTAGATGTTCCAAAGGCTGCAAGGGTGCAGTAGTCTGCGTGTACGAAATCGACAGGCTTTGGGGAGGCTGGATGACAGCACTTGCGCATGCATCCTTCCCCAGGGGCAGCGTTTCAGTCGGCAATCAACACGAAACCCACCACCTTCAGGGTCGCATTGTTGTCGGAACAGCCTCCGGAACCGTGAAGGCTGTGGACTCTGCATCGACGTCCCAGGCCTGGAACACAACCCCCACCGGTCTGGAGGGCGGCGTGGCGGGCCTCGCCCACTCCCCAGATGCCAGGCAGCTGCTGGTGGTGGGCAGGGTGGGCGGTGCTGCCGTGCTCGACGCTGCCACGGGGGCGGGCGTCTCCTCTTTCCAGGTGAGGTCCACCGCATCGGTTTTCAGGAGTGGATGGTGGATGCCTGAGTGGAGGGATGAGGAGACATGGAGAGTGGGAGGGTTCTGGAGTGCAAGGTGGGGGGGGGGGGGGGGACGGATCCAGCTCAGAGTCCTGCCCTTGCCAGAGTGAGGGAGCGTGGGGAGGCAGAAGTTTGACACCCCCTGGATCCTTCATCTCAGAACCTCCATGCATGGACTCCTTCCTGGCATAGTATGCTCTACAAACACGCACATGCATTCCCCATGCAGGGCCCGAAGGGGCCGCTGACGGGGGTGAGCGTCCTGTCCGAGGGGCGCGCCCTCATCAGCGGCACCACCACCTCCCTGGTTGACATGGCCAGCGGCTCCCAGCTGGCCACCTGGACGCCGCATGCTTCGCCCCTTGCCGCCATCGCCATCGTCTCCGGCGAGGCTCATGTGGCCACCGCCGGCAAGGGCGAGCGCTCCGCCACTGTCTGGCGGATGGCCCCCGGTCGCAGGGGCAAGGCCATGCGCTTCACGGCGGCGGCCACCCTGAGCCTCCGGGTCCCGGCGCGGGCACTGAGCGCCGCCGGCATGCAGGGCCAGGAAGGGGGCGTGGTCGTCGCCGCTCTGCTACAAGACGGCAGCCTGGAGGTGTTTGTCGCTGCCGAGCTGCCCACGAAAAAGGGACTGCCGGCGGTGCAGGCGACCCGCGTCGCAAACACTGGCGAGGGCGCGGGGGTGCTGAGCGCGACGATAAAGTCCGCAGACGCCTCGGGTGAGTGAGTGGGTGTTTTGGCACGGGGAAGATGGGAATGCGAATGACTGGCTGGCGGGTGTCTGGGAGGGGCTGGACCATGGGAACAGCGTACAGAGAGTGTCGTGAAGGCGTTCTCAACGGTGTGGCAGAGTTTCCTTGATGGCGCTGTGTTTGGATCCAGAGGTGACCATCTAGACCAGAGCTTGACCTCGCCATTCCTTACATCTCTGTCCTCAGGATGCACCCTCCTGCTCGCGAGTGGGCCGGCTGCCAAGCCCCACTTCCAGACGCAGCATGTTGCCTTCAGCACAGATGCCAGCGCACCCACAATCATCCCCATCATGAGCGACGAGGTGGGTGGGATGTTACACGGGGACTGGGGTGCCTTCCAGCTGATACCCCAGCGCCATGCTGTACTGGGAATCACAAGGTCCTATGCTGTGCGCAGAGTGCCGAGGGCATGGGTGCAGTGGTGCCAGCGTGCCCATGGTTCAAGTCAGGGTGTGCGTCGCGGATCTGCTCTGGCATGTAGCGCGTGAATCTACTTTGGCCCCCCGCCACCCCCACGCAGAGCCTGCTGGTGAGCTCGCCAGCAGCCATCGCCTCCACGGCCCCCGCTGCGGGCCCAGGAAAGAAGGGCGTGAGCATCGTGGGCGTGTCTGACGTCGCCCGGTCCACGGTCGCCACCCCGTCTGGCCCCGGCAGCAAGCGCGGCGCTGCGCAGGCGTCCGATGACGAGGACGAGTCCATGCCCGAGGTGAGGGGGCGGCAGGGGCGCTTTGGTAGGACAAGACGACGGTTGATTGGGGTTCTCTCCTGCGGCGCGCCTTGATCACCACGCTCCGCTTGGAAGCCTCTGCTGCCTTCGGACAAGGATTGGCCCTCCATTCGCAGACCCACCCTGGCGCCGTGCGCCAACAGGGTCACAGGCCTCCTTTCTTCAACCATTCCCGCCCCACCCCGCTCCTCCCTCCCAGGCGCTGGGCGGCAGCGAGGACGAGGCAGCGCAGGCCGCTGAGGCGGGCCCCACCCTGGGCGAGCGCCTGGCGGCGCTGCAGGTCAGCGCCGGGGTCGCGCCCGCCCCCCCCCTGCGCACGGCACGGGCCTCCCCGCCCGGCCGTCGGCGGCCTCGCTGGCCACGTTGCTCAGCCAGGCGCTGCGCAGCGGCGACCGCGACCTGCTGGAGCGGTGCCTGGCGGTGCGGCGCGAGCGCGTGGTGTCGGCCACGCTGCGCGCGCTGGGCCCCGCGGACGCCGCGCTGCTGCTGCGCGCGCTGGTGGCGCGGCTGGGCGCCAGCCCCGCGCGCGGCGAGGCGCTTGCGGCCTGGGTGGGCGCCACGCTGCGCGTGCACGCGGGCAGCCTGGTGGCGGACCCGGGCATGCAGCCCGTGCTGGGGCGCCTGCACCAGGCGGTGGAGGCGCGGCTGGCCACCTACCAGCCCCTGCTTTCCCTGGCGGGGCGGCTGGACCTGGTGCTGGCCCAGGCCCAGACCGCGCAGCGCGCGCAGCAGGCGGCGGGCGCCGCGCCTGCGCCCGCGCCCGTGCGCGTGCAGCTTGGCGAGGATGGGTCGGTGGCGGTGGAGGAGGTGTATGGGGCTGGGGGCGATGCGGAGGAGGAGGACAGCGTGAGCGGGTCGGAGAGCGAGGAGGAGGAGGACGACGAGGATGGTCTCCTACCAAACGGGGTGGAGGACAGCAGCGACGAGGAATGAGTGGCCGCGCTCTTCTTGGCCATTCCTACGACATGTGACATCACGCCTGTAACACAGCAGCAGTACCGGTTGGCATATCCTGACGATGCGGGCTTTAGAGGGCGGCTTGTAGATGGGGGGTGTCGCATGTGGCATGGCGCGCATGCGATGCGCGAAAGGCGCCAGGGGTCGAGCCAAGCAGGCTCCCCGCACGCCTGCACCACCGAGGGGCGCGGAGCCCTCTTCGCCTTTTGCAGTACGTTTTCATACTGAATAGTGTCGTGGGGAGCAGACACCGAGGTGCATCCTGCGATCAAATATCTGGCGGCCGGGCCCTGACAGGGCCGTACTCCCGGCAGCAACATGAGGGCGCCATCGCGGGGACGGGGCGGATTCAGTAGAGGTGGGTTGCGCTGAATTAATTTATCATCAAATGCGTGTGCATGCAGACTGCGGTGGGGGGACTGGAGCAGGCAGTCGGGTTCCCCCGCAAAGTGAATTCCTTGCGGGGCACGGCGCGCCGGGGGCATGGCGCTTCAAACCGGCTGAGGCTCTCAACCCTGCACCGCCCACCATCACAACAGGTGGCGGCAGTAGCTTCGGAGGCCGTGGAGGTGGTTTCGGCGGGCGCAGTGGCGGTTTCGGTGGCCGGGGCCGGGGCGGGTACGAGCAGCAAGGCCCACCTGCGTCTGTCATCGAGGCGGGCACTTTCGAGCACCCCTGCGAGGGCGAGGCTGTGATCAAGCTGGCTGATTCCAAGCAGGTGAGGGGTGGATTGACTGTGGACTTGGGGCAGGGGTTTCAAGGTGTGATGATGGCACTGTGGGAGACGGCGAGGTACAAATCATGCCATGTGCTCTCCTCCAACCCCCTGCAGATCCCCTACTTCAACGCCCCCATCTTCCTGGAGAACAAGACCCAGGTTGGCAAGGTCGAGGAGATCTTCGGACAGATCAACAATGTGGTAAGTAGGGGAGCAAGGCCTCGGGACCACAGTATGTGGCTGTTAAA
This sequence comes from Auxenochlorella protothecoides, assembly GCF_000733215.1. Classification (NCBI taxonomy): domain Eukaryota; kingdom Viridiplantae; phylum Chlorophyta; class Trebouxiophyceae; order Chlorellales; family Chlorellaceae; genus Auxenochlorella; species Auxenochlorella protothecoides. The sequence goes on from NW_011934321.1 coordinate 424,348, forward strand.
TGTGTACTTTGCTGCACCGTATATGCGGCCGTGTGCCTTCCCATACTGCGTTTGCATCTTATTAAAGATCGGAGAATGGCTGTCACTGTCCTGTCTGCGATGTAGACGCTTATGCCCTTCCCGCGCTTCTGTTTGGGCTTGGCGGTGCACATGGGACTTTCTCGTCAACCCCCACTCCCGCGCCCTGCAGTTCTTCACCGTGAAGATGAGCGACGGTGTTGTCGCCACATCCTACAACAAGGGAGACAAGTTTTTCATCGACCCCGCCAAGCTCCTGCCACAAGAGCGGTGGGTGGCGTGACACGGCCGGGGGGGGGGGATCCTTTGTGATGACTTGCTAGTGAGTGAACTGCTCCAGACCTGCTGCCTGCCCTGTCAGCCCCCGCAAGGAGAGATCAATGGGGTGTATCTTGTCCTCCAAGTCAACGATGAACCCCTTGCGTGCCCGCAGCTTCCTTCCCAAGCCCAAGGGCGCCGCTGGCGGCCGGGGCGGAGGTCGCGGCGGCGGCCGGGGCGGTCGGGGCGGACCCGGCGGTCGGGGCGGCTTTGGCGGCCGGGGTGGCGGCGGCTTTGGCGGCCGTGGCGGCAGCTTTGGCGGCGGCCGGGGGCGGAGTCCAGGTGAGATGAGGGTGTTCTTTCAGCTGCCACACACCCGGGCCCTCGGCAGTGGCAGGGAAGGTCCGTGCGTGCAGACCCATGACCAGGCTCAAACATCCGCATCAATTCCCCACCAGGTGGCTTCCGCGGGCGGGGCGCCAGCCCCGGCGGTTTCCGTGGCCGGGGACGTTTCTGACCTTGCTCTGACCTTTCTTCTGGTATCACAGTCCCAACCAAGTGCCTGCCAGGCATGTGACTCACAGCCTGGGCGACGCTAAGGGAATGACAAGGGTCAACACAGGTCAAGAGAATTTCAAGTTGAGAGCACGGTGCTGTGGGTTGTTGGGAAATTGGGGTGCAGGGCACGCAAGGGGGGGCAAGCTGCTCTTGTGTAAAGGGCAGGAGGAGGGTAAGAGGGCGACGGAAGGGCCCCCCGCCATGCGGCGGCGCCGTTGCGAGGCCGGGGGGCAAGGCGGCACTATTCTACAACAAGTTGGGGGCAGCCCTGTGGGACGACAGCTCCCTGCTTGGGGGCCCAGGTGGAGGCAGTGCCACCCTGGGGCACCTGTCCCGCCCGGGTCGTCCACGCTGAGCACAGGCCTCTGAAGCATCTTGAGTGCCTGGCAGGCGCACGCTGGCATCTGCTTCCCCACCCCAGCGGAGCCCATCCACCTCGCTCCGTAGCCAGCGACTTTAAAACCCCTCACTGGTCGGCCCGGCGCTTCTTCTCGCCCACGGCCACCGAGTCAAAGATGACGGCCATCACGGCGTCGCGCAATGCGGACAGGCTCACCGCCTCCCCGCGCTCCAGCCGGACCTGGAAGACGTCGCAGACCATGCCGTGACGCGTCGTGGTCACTGCCGCGCTGGTGATCTGAGGACAGGGGGGGATGGAGGGGCGGGGAAAGGTAGGGGAGGGGTGGCTGGCTGGGTTGGTGCCGGTGGTTTACAGAGGGGAAAGTACAGGAGCGCAGCGCAGGGGCCAGGTCAGCGCCCCCGATCTCTGCTGGCCACAGGATGGGGGGTTGCAGAGCACCACGTGTACCCCAGAGAAACTCAGGAACATCAGGCATTGAACCCCCCATTCATGTCTCCAGCCCATGCAGATCGATGATTCAGCACACCCACCCCCCAAGGTTGCTTCTTTTCCCTCCCTGCCTCCCGGTTCCCTGATTTCCACCCCTGTCGCCCCCAACCGCCCACCTCCAGGGGCATGGTCTTCAGGGCGCGCACGATGTCGGCCAGCAGCCCGGCGCGGTCCTTGCAGTGCACTTTCACGTAGAAGGTGTCGTCTACGGCCTCCACCACCACCCCCTCCTCCATGGGCGAGGCGTCGTCCGGGGCCTGGGGCAGGTCGGGGTGGGAGTCGGCGGAGCGCTGGCTGTTGGAGGACAGCTCGCGGTGGAACTCGCCGGGCGGGCAGAGGGCCGAGGAGTCGTGCTCCGCCCCCGCCGCCGACACGCTGGTGGAGGAGGTGCCCTGCCGCCGCGGCCGGGGCTCGCTCGTCACCAACTGGAGCGGGGAGCAGCGGAAGGGGGGGGAGGTGTGGCCGCACGATCATGGCAAGGGCAGGAGGAGAGGGAGCAGAAGCACGGGCAGCAACCTGGCGCCCTGCCGTCGCAAGCGGTGCAGTGTGTTATGGCGAGCCGCAGACGTGGTGAATGAGGGACCCGGCACGCGCGCGCGGTTTTTGGTGCCAGCGCGATGGGCACTCCCCACCTTCCCGCCCGAGACCGTCACTCACGCCCACCCCGAGCCACACACCACACATCAGAGATCCGCCATCCCGCCGACCCGCCCACCTTTTCTTGGAGGTCGCGGACCAGCTGGATGGTGTCGGCCAGCACCACGTGCTTTGGCCGGCGCGAGTCGCTGCCCTCGGCCGCCTCACCGGTGCCGCAGCCAGCCTGTGGCGGGACCAGGTCGCGCAGCTCGTCGATCAGGGAGTTGATGCGGTCCCGGCGCTGCTTCTCCACCGTGCTGTGGCTGACGTGAGGCCGGCCGTCGCGGCGGGGGGGGCCGGTGCGCTCGACCGCGCGTCGGACCCGCGGCTGCTCTGCCCGCCGCCGGCCGCCGCCGAGCCGCCGCCGCCGCCCTGCTGCTGCTGCTGCTGCTGCCTGGGTGGGTGCGCCGTCGGCGGGACCGGGGGCAGGCTGTCGGGATGGCCGCGGCTGAACATCGCGCCCGGGTGGGGCATGCCCGGGGGTTGTGGGGCCTGCTGAGGCGAGTCCAGAAGCTCCAGCTTGACGCCCAGGCCGGGGGAGTCGGAGGGCAGGAAGGGGGACATGCGGCCGGGGTCGAAGCCCCCGCCGCCCACGTGCAGCAGGCCGTAGTCGTAGGGCTGGGGCTGGGCGCGCAGGTTCACGGTCTCCGGGGTGGGCAGGGTGCTGGCCAGGTGGGGCTGCATGGGATTCAGACGAGTAGGGGGAGGGGGGTATGCTCGAAGAGCAACACATGATCAGTCCAAGAAGAATGATGCGCTGAATCCATTTTGCTTCCCAGACCGCGCGGCAGGCAATACAGACCGTATTGCCCCTGCACGCGGCTGTGATGGTGCTCCAGCCAGTCACACCCAGGATCAAGCAAGGCACGCATGCCCACGGCCGCTCCATGCATAGAGTGTGCACATGCATGCCCGCCCCCAGGACTGACCTGGAACTGTAGGGGTGGTTGGCTGGTGCCTGGTGCCAGAAACGGCAGGGCTTGGGGTGGGGCAGGGAATGGCTCCCCCGGGCCCCTGACCTGTTGTCGCTCCATGAAGCCGAGCACATCCTCCAGCTCCTTGTCAGTGAAGGTGTAGTCGAAGTCCCCTGTCCAGAGGGAGGAGGGTGCGGGTGGGATGGGGACGCGGTAAGCAGGTCGCGGCACACGGGAGTGACCCACCACTGCAGGCCGCAGGGCGCGCAATGCCCGAGGCATCGCGTGCAGAGATCCTCACGTACCGAAAACGCCATGCGACAGGTTGATGTCGCCGGGCGCCGGTAGACTGGCGTTCATGGCCAACTCTCAGACCCTAGGGCGCTGCCGAGGGCGCGCCTCGTGTTCCGAGGCTGCAGGGCTTCTCCGAGGCGCCTGATTTGTCTCTATTCCCTCAGAAGGGTGAATCCGAGCCGACCGAGATGCTCATCACGTCATGTTAAGGGATGATTTCCGATGAACGCCCACGAAGGACCCGAGCCGAGTGGGCAGGGCCTAGAGCCCCGGCGCCCTCGACCAATCGACCCCGGTCCCTTCCACCTGCAAAACTCGGCAGCCAAAGGGCGCAAGGTGGACTGGCACCGGCCTCTTTCCGCTGGGAGTAGGACAGAGAGAGAAGCTACAATGGCGAGACGTGAGTGGGGCGTCGCGACCACTTGGGCTGCCCTCCCGCCGGGCTGCCTGCCGGCGCCAGCGATGGCCTCGCTCCGCCGGGGCTGCAGAGGATGCATGAGGCGCGCGGACATGCCTGGGGGTCGCTCTTGATCCCGAAAATATCCCCACTCCGTCCAATGCAGGTCCGGCCCGCTGCTACAGGCAGATTAAGGGGAAGCCATACCCCAAGTCCCGCTTCTGCCGTGGTGTGCCCGACCCCAAGATCCGCATCTACGACGTCGGTGCGCGTCGCGCCAATGTCGACACCTTCCCCAGCTGCGTCCACTTGGTCAGGTGCGCGAGGGGCTCCAGAAAAGGCCCTCCGGGTCAGGGAGGGAGTCCCGGCCTTGTTGACGTGAGCCCAGACTCATCCCCCCCAGCAAACGCGTGGTGGGATTTGTCGCGTGGTAGGAGTCGCGGCTCCGGGCTTGAGAACCCTGGTCAGGAGCCCCGGGCGCGACTGCTTTCCACCGTGCTGCCTTCTGGAGACCAGGGGTGGAGGGGAGGAGCCGGGAGCCTCAGCAAAGCTGGACGGCCGGGGATGGCACTGGACCTGACAACCCTCACGTCACTCCCGCAACCCTTCTCACTCACAAGAAGCTCATGTCCATCCCCATCTTCCCCCCCCCTTCTCAGTTGGGAGAAGGAGAACATCTCCTCCGAGTCCATGGAGGCGGCCCGCATTGCCGCCAACAAGTACATGGTGAAGAACGCGGGCAAGGACGCCTTCCACCTGCGCGTGCGCGTGCACCCTTTCCACGTCCTGCGCATCAACAAGATGCTTTCCTGCGCCGGCGCGGATCGGCTGCAGACCGGCATGCGCGGCGCCTTCGGCAAGCCCTTTGCCCTGTGCGCTCGCGTGGCCATCGGCCAGATCCTGCTGTCCATCCGTTGCCGCGACGCGCACGTGGTGGTGGCGGAGGAGGCGCTGCGCCGCGCCAAGTTCAAGTTCCCCGGCCGCCAGAAGATCGTGGTGTCGCGGAACTGGGGCTTCACTGCCTTCAACCGCGAGGACTACATCCAGTGGAAGCAGGAGGGGCGCCTGGCCGCCGACGGCCTGAACGCCAAGCTGCTGGGCAACCACGGGCCCCTGGCCGCGCGCAAGACCCACGAGCTGTTCGAGGGCCCCGCCCGCACCTACAAGATCCCCGTGCACGCCTGAGCCTGGAGCGCGCTGCCTGTGTAACAGCTGGACCAGAGTGATTGCGGTCGATGTAGCGCCAGACCAGAGGGGGCCCTGTTTTGCTTGGGAATCCAGCTTGCGCTCAGGGCTGAGGGGGAGTAGTGACGCACGATGCAAGGAGCTCACAGGATGCGAGAAAGTTTGCCTTAATCAGCAATGCTTGGCAGGATCCTCCCACACTCCCGACCAGCATGATGACTGTTCAGGCGGATGGAGAGGAGGAAAGTGGCTTTGCCTTTAGGGACTCAGAGAAGTTTCCAATTGGACGTGTGCCCCAAGGTCCCAGAGTCACGGGGGAGCAGTGAAGGCGAAAAGCATGTGTGGCATAACATGCGGGAGTTACGTACGAAACGCCGATCACCGAGCGGAGCTCAGTCCAGCATGTAGATGCGTTTGGAAATGTCCTCCACGACCCAGTCAAAGGCGGGGAGGACCCCGCTGCCGGTCACGGCGCTGCACCCCGCCAGGTGCCAGTGCCGCCGTCCCAGTCCCTGCAGCTGCAGCACCTGAGTGGGGTGGAGAGGGAGCGGGTTGGGGAGGGAGCGGGTTGGTGAGAGAGTGGGTTGGGGAGGGAGCGGGTTGGGTAGCTTGCTGAGCAGCCATGCAGCGGCTTCGATACATTTCAGGCATGGCCCCCTTCCACGCAGTCAACTTTACGAACCCAGCCATGGCCTGAACAAAGGGGGTCTGTCATTGGCATGCTATAACGCTCCTTGAGCTTGCCATCACAGCTTTGCACCGGCCCGCCGAGGATCCTCTTTCACAACATGGCCACCATCAACCAGGCCACCTGCTCAATTTCCGAGGGCGCCAGGGCACCTGCGATGTCCTGCTTGTTTGCCAGGACCAGGAGGCTGGCGCCCGCCAGCCGCTCCTCTAGCAGGAGCCGTGCCAGCTCGGCGCCGGTGTCCTCAAGGCGCCGTCGGTCTGCGGAGTCCACCACCCAAACCAGGCCATCGGTCTGCTCAAAGTAGTTGCGCCAGTAGCTGCGCAGCGACTTCTGGCCACCCACATCCCAGATATTGAGGCGGAAGCTGTGCAGGGATGAGATGGTAGGGGTGGGAAGGATGAGGGATTCGCAGCGCAATAGATATCCATGCCCGCTGAAGGTGTCTGTGGCAAAATGACGTGTGCTGCCTGAGCCATGCGTACTCTTACTGAGGACAACTGCCATGCACTATGTAACCATTCCTCTTGAGACTGGATTCATCTCCATGCTCACCCTTTGAGCTGTAATGTCTCGATGTTGAAACCTAAAGTGGGGCTCACGCTCTTGACGTCGCCACCCGTCAACTGCTTCAGAACCGTGGTCTTGCCAGCATTGTCCAGCCCCCTGCGCGCATGTGTGGATGGTGCTCATATTGCGATTGGGGTGCTCGATGGAATTTGCATGCGATCATCGGCCTCCTTCTCTCGGAATGAGGCTTACACGACGAGGAGGCGCATCTCCCGCTCCTGCCGTTTGACTTTCCTGATGATGCTCAGGAGACCCATTCTATTAAACTTTGTGATCGAACTCTACATACTGCTAGTTTGGGTATTAAATGCATTGACTTGTGACAATGAGGGCAAGCGGAGGGCTGACTGCGACATGACTGGGAAATCTGGCAGATTCTGGACCATCAGAGGGTGGGGATGACTGAGGACAAGTATTGCGATTGCACGTTCTCCAGCGCAACCCTTCGCGCACTCCTGCTCCAGTTCAGGGCATGCTCGCAGGTTTGATCTGACCATCCGAGGGTGTAACCCAAACACCTTGCGGAGATGGTGGTAGGGTGCTCAGGCCCCTCTTACCAAAGCCCTTGCTCCAGAAGCACTGGAAAAGCTCTGGTCTTCATCCATGAAATTTCAGCAAAAGAGTGTCCAGCATACATGCAGCAGTCTGGATGTTTCAGTGCCCCAGGACCAGCACGAGATTTTCAACCTTACAACTTGGTAGATTATGAAAGGCCCACAACAGCACATTATACCCCGTCGTTTCCCCCGAAGATGGGTGGTCACCCTGCCATGATATGCACATGTCAGAGATGGCCGGGAAACTGCACTGTTTATTGGCACTTGTGTCGTAGCTCCAAAAAAACTCGGGGCAGCCAAAAGTGTGATTGCATGGGGCGCTGGATGCTGCGCCAAATTGCTTGGTCGTCAACGCCCAAGAACCGCATCAAAAGGATGGAGCCGCCCCATGACGCGCTTGGCTGCCTTATATTTGTTCATGAGACCTGCTTGCCAGACTCATCACCCTTTGGTTGTCGCAAAGGCACCGTTGACGAGTTCAGCGAGGGGAGGAGAACTTACCCCTGCACTATAGCACAGTCAAATCCTCGTATCAAATATTTCATGCGACTCTATCTCACGTCCCTGATGCCTTCAAAGGAACTCAAATCGAAATACGGTCGTCATACATGCCCATATTCATGATTCGCAAGGAATTAGGGTGGCCGGGTCACACGCCCATCTCATGGGTACTTATATCCTCGCGCAGCGGCTATCAGACGATTGACAACTATACGAGACCATTAGACATGTTTTGCCCAGAATAGATGTGCACAGATACTTGGAAAGCCGGTGTGTAGGAAATCGGCGTGGGAACTCCGTGAAGTGACTGCTGGAAAGGAGGAGTCAATCGGTATGTCCGTATCCTGAAGATAGCGATGGGGTGTTGCCGAGCCTCCAGGTGAAAATCGATCAACACGCGACACTCGCCCCTTGCAACCAGAATCAGAGGCTTGAATCGCCGTTGAGAATAGTAGCTTGCTGCCTTGTCGCCATGCAGAGCGTGTGCGCGCAGTCGGTTTCATGCAAGGGGGCCTTCACCCAGTCCCTGCGGACCCCCCGGTGAGTCATGGCGCCGGGAAGTCTGCTCGAGCAGGATCTCATGACACTCGATTTCCAGTGGCTTAATCTCCATCCTCGCTCCTGGAGTGCAGATGCAGCAGGAGCCAGCTCGTCTGCCGGGCTGATGGCAAGGCCGGAGCCTTCATCAAGACCGTAAAGAGCGGTGCTGCCGCTCTGGCTGCCTCCCTCCTCCTGTCTGGGGTGAGCAGGAGTTTGCTCCTGATTTGTTCGAGGGAAAGCTGTGCACGCATCCTGGTCGGCTCCTCTTTTGATGAACGTTTCTGGGGGTGGGATCGCTGGGGTTCCTGCAATCCCTCAGGATATGATTCCTGCACCCACTCCGGTGCATCAGAAGGAAGACACGCTTGGCAGCTCGCAGAGGCCCTGCATGCACCACTCCCATTCACCCACACCCTTGCTCCCCCTCCTCCATCGTAGGGTGCGGGCGCACTGACCTTTGATGAGCTGCAGGGCCTGACCTACCTGCAGGTGAAGGGCTCTGGCATCGCCAACACCTGCCCCACCCTGTCTGGCGGCTCCTCCAACATCAAGGACCTGAAGAGCGGGACCTACTCCGTCAACAAGATGTGCCTGGAGCCCACGTCCTTCAAGGTCAAGGAGGAGGCACAGGTGCGGGACGAGAGGGCGAATGCGGTCAGGGACGGCAGGGCGCGGCTGGGGCTCTCCGGTTCGATGTAGTCGCAAGTGATGATGAGTGAAGGAGCTTCAGGCGCCTGCTGTTCCACGCTCACTTTCCCAATGCACACCCTCTGGTGTGCAGTTCAAGAACGGCGAGGCCGACTTTGTGCCCACCAAGCTCGTCACGCGTCTGACCTACACCCTGGACGAGGTGTGTTGACCCCTTTGGGGCGGGGTGAGGGCTGTCAAGACATTGGTGGATGGATGTGGTGCAGCCGGTTGGGGTTTCACTTCCCATGTCCGACCTCTGATTTACGATCTACCTCTGCAGATCTCTGGCCAGATGAAGATCGACGGCAGCGGCGGCGTGGAGTTCAAGGAGGAGGATGGCATCGACTACGCTGCAGTCACCGTGCAGCTTCCGGGCGGGGAGCGCGTGCCCTTCCTCTTCACCATCAAGGAGCTTGACGCCAAGGTATGGGGACTGGGGAATGGAGGGCAAGGGGTCCTGTGTGACTGCCAGGCAAGTATGTTGAACCACCTGCTGCTTAATCTTGATTTGGGGGTGCAGACATTAGGAACTGCTATTGAGAGTATATACACTCGCTGCAGAGGGAGCCGTTGCCTCACAGGTCTCCCTGCACAACACCCTTGTGTTCAAGCCTCACATTGGGTCCCCTCCCACACACCCACTCCCACCACCCAGGGGACTGCCGACGGCTTCAAGGGCGAGTTCACCGTGCCCTCCTACCGTGGGTCCTCCTTCCTGGACCCCAAGGGTCGCGGCGCCTCCACCGGCTACGACAACGCCGTGGCCCTGCCCGCCGCCGGCGATTCCGAGGAGTTGGAGAAGGAGAACAACAAGTCCACCAAGGCTCTGAAGGGGGAGGCCATCTTCTCCATCGCCAAGGTGGACGCCGGGACAGGGGAGGTGGCGGGCATCTTTGAGTCCATCCAGCCCTCCGACACGGATCTCGGGGCCAAGGTGCCCAAGGAGGTCAAGATCACGGGGCTGTGGTACGGGCAGCTGTCCTGAGCGGCGCCAGCGCCTCCCGGCCAGCTGGGAGGGGACCCTGAAGAAACGGAGTCGCAGTACTTGAGACGATGATCGCTTTCGATGCGCGTCTGCCATGGCGGGCGCGCACCCGCACGCAACACCCTGTAAACAAGCCAGTGCTCTTGGGAGAGCGTGGCGGGTCCGAGGGTCAAGGGTGGGAATCGAGGTGTTGTGCACGGACAGAGAGGCAGGCTGCCAGGGCAGATCTGGTCACGGCCGGGAGGTATGTGAACCCGACTTGTATCTTGTCGTCCTGCTGTGTCGATCCTGTATGAAGCAATCTTGTGACAAGTTGCAAAGTCGGTGGGTGGGTCAGGGTCAACCTGGAAAAGATCCTTGTGCAAGTTTTGGAAGTAGATGGGTAAGGACTGACAGGGAAAGCGTCATCAGCAATGATCGTAGTGTGTGGGTGGTCGGCTTGGTTGCATGGTCTGGGTACGTATCCTGGTGGCTGGCCAGGGCTGGGGTGGTGTAGCAAGGGTCTCCTCCGGGTCTCAGCACTTCATCAAGCTCGAGACAGACCCATGCGCTGCAGCATTCTCTCCTTCCTCGACAGGGCCGGGCCCTCCTTTCCCATCGCTGGGAGTTGCTCTAGGGCACCCTGTGAGGATGGGGAGATGTTGGGGTCCAGATCAGGCATGAGCGTGGCATTCTGCTTCGGAACAAGTGCACAAGACCCCCCGCCATCCCACCTTGGTGGCAACGAAGAGTGAGGTGAGCTTGCCACTGCCGCCCTTCGGCCGGCGCATGGCTGGCGGCGCGGCCTCCTGCTCCGGCGGCGTGCACACCGGCTCCAGCGAGCCGTCCTCCAGAGCCACGGGGGCGTCGCAGGTGGCAGCCTCGCCACCGTCTGCGGCCTCCGAGTCCCGCTCCGCCGCCGGTGCATGGGGCGCCGCCAGCCAGGCCCCCCAGGCGTGGGCCCGCTTCCGCGCGGCGATGGCCTGGGCAGTCTCCCCCGTGGCGCGGTGGACGAGGTAGTCGTGCACGTCGCCGAAGCCGGCCGCCCGCGCCGCGCCGACCAGCTGGTGGGTGGGCGCCAGGCCGGCCGCTCGCCGGCACGGGCCGCAGTTGCAGCACGCGGCGCAGCCGGGGCCGCAGCCGCCGCGGCAGGGCGGGCAGACCCAGGCCTCGGAGGCCAGGGCCTGGGCCATGCTCTCCCCGTGCCGGTTCAGCAGGCACATTGTGCTGAGGGAGGGCGAGGAGGCGGGTTCACTTGGCGTGTGCGAGTGTGAGCGTGGGTGAATGATGGTGCGAGCGTGGGGAGTGGAGACCCCGACTCCACCAGGGAAGTGCCCCCTCACATCCACAGCGGGATCCTGCCAGGGACAGGGCCTGGGAGTGCCTGGCCGCCAGACTGCCCTGCGCAGGCATGCCCTGATTCCCTCGCACGGCCAGCGGTCCACGCCCGTCTCCGTGCCCCCTCCCAAAGCCAGGAGTGACAGCCCCCCACCCACACCACGGCACACACCAGAAGGACACGGGGAGGCGGCGCCCCCCCCCGCACCCCGGCGCCGTGCACTGCACGTGTTCCTCCAGCGTCTTCTGGCGGCACCAGTGGCAGGTGACGCCGTACCGGCTGTCATACACACGCCCACCCTGCACGCGCACGCCCCGCCCCGAGTCCACGCGGGGCGCGGCGGGCCGGGCGCCGTCGGCCGGGTGGTCGGGAGCCCCACCCACGGCCCCGCCACGCCCAGCGCGCAGGGCGGCCAGCCGCTCAGGGTCCGGGGCCGTGCAGCGCGTGCCGCGCCGGGAGAAGGCGTCCAGGCGGTCGATGCCGAGGCTGCGGTACAGGTTGTCCTCGTCGTAAAACTCGGCAGGCGTGCCTGCCACTCGGCCGGACCTGCGCACGCTGCGCTCCTCCTGGGGCGATGGGAGGAGGGGGGGGGGCGGAGCTTGGAGAGGACCTGTTGGGACCTGGCAGGCGTCGACAGCCAGTCCACACACAGCAGGCCCATGCTTCAGCCAGCATCGCCACGTAGTCGGGGGTCGCTGCGCTTGCTCTCTCAAGCATAAGAGATGCATGGTTGCTAGTGCCCGCGCAAACCCCCCACGTCCTCGGCTGACCTGGGGAGCGTCGTCGCGGCGTTTCCGTTGGGGGGCCTGGCACTGCTGAGGCTGAGGCACACGTGGAGCAAGCCTGTTGCAGGCTTCCACGACCCCAAGCTCCTGCGAGGGAATGAACAGCACACGGGGCGTCAGGCCAACCGGGCGGGGTGCAGGCTGCCGTGGGATCGTGGGCTGCTGAGGGACCATGGCCTAACCAATGGCAACCCTGGCGTGACAGATGAGCACAGTGGGGTACACCGCGACCCGCAGATCCAGGCATATAGAACCCTCTTATGAAACTTGTTTCATCGTGAAACTGACGGTCTCCCTCTTCAGCGTGCCGAACCCGGTGCCAATCCCACCTTGAGCCTGGCCTGGTTGGCCGCAATGCGGGCCTGACGCTCGCGCTCATAGACTGTCATGTCTGACATTGTATCGCAGATTGAGTCTGTGTATTGCAAGTAACCCAAAAATAATAGGGCTGATCTTCGGTTCGATCATGCCGAATGTCCGATGCATCTGGCAGGCCCGTCAGGCACGGCGCGCGCGATTCAAATCGCGATTTGAAAATCCGTTGGTTGGCAGCAGCTTCTATTCGATGCTTTGCAGGGGCAACACCCCCGTTCCAGGCCGCGACAAGTTCGGTTTAACGGGCGGTGACGGTGCCAGGAACCAGCAAGCAAGAGAAGGGTGATTCTACACAGAAAATGGGAAACGCCGGGACCCGTCACGCGGGCCTGCCTCGCGCCGCTCGCAGGTCGTCAAAGTAGACGTGGTCCAGCGCGGCGCGCGCCGTGATGCGGCGGTTGGGGTCATACTCCAGCAGCCGGCTGAGCAAGTCGATGCCCGCGGGGCAAAGGCCAGGGATGAGGGGCGCGAGCGGCTTTGGCCGCCACTGGGGAAAGATCGACTTGTAGTCGGGGAGCTGGCTGACGCCGGGCCACACCGTCTCGTCGGGCGTCCCCAGCAGCTGGAAGATCTTCAGCAGCTCGTCAATCTCCTGCGGGGAGGCGACGGTCGAGGGCGAGTCTGTGAGGCTTGGCGCTGGTGGGCATGGACTCTGAGGCCAAGGGTGCTTGCAGGGCCCTCACAGTCCAGGTATGACCCAGTAAATTGTGGGGGATGTATCAGAGGCAAGTGCCCGCACGAAAATCCAATCCGAGCATCCTGGTGACAAGGGAGCGCCTCCCATCACCCCCCTTTTCCCCACAACACCAACGTGAGCTCACCGAGTCGCCTGGGAAGAGGGGTTTCTGGAGGGCCATCTCCGCGAAGATGCAGCCGATGGACCAGAGGTCCACGGGCGTAGCATAGTGCTTGGATCCGAGGAGGATCTCAGGGGCGCGGTACCACAGTGTAATCACCTGGCACGCCAAAATGAGGGTGGAGGGGTGCTGAGGTGTGGGGAGGGCTCATACGGAGGAGAACAGCAGCGGGTGCGCAAGTCGCCAGCGATGCGTCGACCTCCTGACCCAGATTGCCCAATCGAACAGTGGCTAAGCCCATGAGGGCTTGCAACCCCGCCTCACCCTCCCTCCCTCTGACCTCGTGGGTATAGGCTCTGACGGGGATCCCAAAAGCCCGCGCCAGCCCAAAATCAGCCAGTTTCAGGGTATTTGTCTTCTCCTCAATCAGAAGATTCTGCGGGGCCGGGTGATTGTGTGGTTGCTTCTGGGGGAATCCTGTACCACATGAGGAGCAGCCGTGGGGGCTCCAATGCCACGCCCCCACACCAAACCCTACGCAAGACCCCTTGCCTGTGGCTTCAGGTCCCGGTGCAGTATACGGTGAACATGACAAAAGGCGATGCCCTGGAGCATCTGATACACATAGTTCTGTGAGCGTGGAGTCGTCGGGGAAGGAGGGCGCCTGTCACTGGATGCGGTAGGTTTGGGGTGCAACCAGGTCTCGAGCCTTCCGGCTGGAGCCCAGTGTCAGCTCAGGCTCCAGGCCCATCACAACACACAGCAGCTGCCGGTCGCGGTGCAGCAGCATGCCACACTCCTTTGCGGATTCCGCAGGTATGGTCACGGGACAGTCAGGCCTGGCAACTGCGCCAACCAGCCTCCCAAAACGCACCTTGACGAGCGCAGGGTCCTTGAAGGCGGCCGGGTTGCTGTCCATGCTCTTCTTCAGGTCCACGTCCAGGAACTCAAATACGAGGTACAGCTTGCGATCCTCATGCACGACGTCATAGAGGCTGTGCATGGAAGGGTTGGGGTTGCGGTTTGCGGGCAGCTGGGGGGCCGAGGGCCAGTCCGAGGCAGGCACCGCCACAGCTCGGCGGGTGCGCAATCGCAGCGAGGGTATGGCATGGCCAGCACCCCCAGCCCAATCCCAGGCCCAGGGTGTCACGAGCAGATGGCCATACCTCACAATGTTCTCATGCTGCAGCTCCTTCAGGAGCGAGATTTCCCGAATGGCGGTGGAGGGCACCCCCTCCTCCTCTGCCTCCAGCCTGCAGGTTAGGGGACGGGACGAGTCGGGGAGGGCGGGAACCCGTACGACCCACCGGTGGCGCAGCAACTCGGCCCCTTCGCCTCGCCTGATTTGCTTCAGTGCAAGCAGGCGGTTGGTCACGCGATCGTGAGCTCGGAAAACGACGCCATAGGTGCCCTCGCCGATCTTGCCGACTTGGTGGTACTGGACAGGAGCGGGGGGAAGCGATGGTGGGTGAGCATGGGGGCCCTGCAGATGTATTGCAGCCGACATGGCATGGAATGGCTGCGATGGTAATGGACCCGTGGCGCCGAGGGACGAGCTCGGCGGGATCTCTTCCCGGCAAAGCCCGGCATCACGCCCCGGCTTGACTGCTGAATCGACGCCAGAGACAGTCGTTCGAATCCAGAACCGGTCCCATCAATCATACAATGCCATAATTGTGCGGATTTTACCCACCCTCTCCATGGATCGCAGCCCCAGATTGAAGAGCGAGGACCCCGGGCTGAGACCGCAGGTCCCTGGGGAGACTACAGCCAGTCTGGGACGGGCTATGCAAGGTCGGATCAGGTAGTCACATGGAAGGCCGTCGTGCAAGGCATTGGCCTGCGAACCCAGGTTGCGACGTCGGGGTCTGCCTGATGAGGACGAGGACGAGTGTTCCGCAGAGAGTTGTGTGAGAGCGATCCACGTGGGCAGGGGGTACGGTGTCACGGTACCCAGTTCAGGACCATCACCTTGACAACATCTGTGGGACTCCACCCCGGCCATGCACGGACCTGACGCCCTGCATCTCTGCACGAGGCAGTCACCTCCGCGCACCACATGGTCATGGCGCCCGGATCGAGTCGTCCCCCCCCCTGAACTGCCGCACTTCACCGGCCTGGGGTTATGAGCAGCCCTCAGATGCTTGATCTGAGCCCCAGCCTGGGCGGCAGGGGGATGCAGTCTTTCTCCTGCAGCAAACTAAAGCTTGATAGTTTATTCGTGCAGTGGTTCTCCCTGTCCTCCTCCCAGCACCTGGTGAGGTGTCGGAGTGTCGGGCACGGTGCTCAAACTACGGGATGCTCCAACCCTCGCATCCCGGCCTCGGCGGTCCCTCCTCGGCATGGCCCTGCAATTTTCATATGATTAATGCCCGTTCCTCCGCCCATAGGTCCTCCAATTACTCGAGGACGTGAAGGCCGGCAAGCCCGTGCCCACCGCCTCACCCAGCAAGGTCTCAAGCCCGCACACCAGTCATGCCTTCTCCTCGTCCACTGTGCGTGGGCCATGCCCTGTGGTGTGATTATGCTCCTTGGAAGCTGAGGCAGTGTCGCGCCGGCGGGCAACCCTCTGATGCCGTCCCATATTGGGGCGTGGCTCCTGGAGGATCACTGCCGTCACGCTACGTCCCGAGCATGCATCAGCTGTCTTAACACTCCCTCCCTCTCCAAACTGCTACAGCCCCCGCTGTCACCGAGGAAATCGAGCGGCCCCTCCTCCCCCTTCTCACTCTCCCCCATCGCCCACAACTCCGCCAAGCTGGTGAGAGGGTCAGGGATCTTACTGAGGCGGGCTGGGCCGGCATCGCTCAGGGCCGATGCCAGCACCTGGCCAGGCCTGGCAGCCGCGTCGTTTCCCCATGTCAATGTTGAACCCCACCTCCACCCCCAACCCACGCGCGCAGGGAACCCCCCCCATCTTCATCCCCCAGTTCTACTTCCCCGGGACGGGCCCCGGCGCGGCGCACAAGGCCAGTGCGGACAAGGTGGACGCCTTCTTCGCGGTGTACCCGCAGGGCCTGTCCCTTGACAACCTGAAGGCGCTGCTGAAGCAGGTGTTCGGCCTGCCCACCCCCCTGGCCTACCCCCTCTTCTACAAGATGGCGCCGGGGGAAGAGGGCCTGGTGTCCCGCGCTGCCCTGCGTGCCTGGCTGGACCGCGCCGGCTTCTGGGGCCTGGATGGCCCGGGCAGGGCCATGGAGATCCTGCGTGCACCAGGGTCGGCAGGCGTGACCCCCGCCGACCTCAAGCCTGTGCTGGCCGGCATCCTGATCAGTCATCCGGGCCTGGAGTTCCTGGCAGAGTCCCCGGAGTTCCAAGAAAGGTGGGTGGGTGTTTTATTTTTTTTTTGGGGGGGGCCTGCATGCATGCTTGGTGAGTGGCTTGGTCGGGGTGGATGTGGCGGGCGGCAGCAGTCAGAATTTCCCCGCCTGTGCTGGTGCTCTGCCTGCGCTGGTGCCCAGGGAGAGGGCGAGGTGGAGTCTGTGGTCCGAGCCTCCGCCTGGACGCACCACCTCCGCGGACCTGCCCTGTGCCCTGTTGCTTCAGCATGGGTTCATCTGCCCCTCGTGGGTTTCGGGGCATGAAAGCCCTCCTCCTCAGGCCTGCCCTGTTCTTGGCTCTTCCCAAGGACCTGCCCCTGAGCCCCACCTCTGACCCCCCCCTCTTCTCCCGCATCCCCTCGTCAGGTACGCGGAGACGGTGATCCACCGCATCTTCTACTCGCTCAATCGCTCGGGAACAGGGGTGCTGAGTCAGCGCGAGCTGCGCCGCGGCGACCTGCTGGCCGCGCTGGGCGAGGTGGACGCGCAGGACGACATCAACCGCGTCGCGCGGTACTTCTCCTACGAGCACTTCTACGTCATCTACTGCAAGTTCTGGGACCTGGACACGGACCACGACTTCCTGCTCTCGCGCGACGACCTCCTGCGCTACGGCAACCACGCGCTGACCTTCCGGATAACGGAGCGCATCTTCAGCCAGGCCGCGCGGCCCTTCTCCACGGGGAACCCAGCTCAGATGGGGTACGAAGACTTCATCTGGTTCATCCTGTCTGGTGAGCAGCCAGGGATGGGGGTAGAGCAGGGTGGATTGGGGGGGGGGCGAGGATCCATGACACGGGGCGACTGGAGGGAATCAGGGGGTGGCTGGGGCAGGGGAGAGCCTCTGGCAATCCAGGGTGTGAATCCAGGGCGGGATGTATGGTCAAACAGGTACACCAGTGGTACCTTGGTGCACGTGGCCTCCCATGTTCAGCCATGGTACTGCGTAGTCATTCCCTCATCCACCTGCATCACACCACGTCCACAGAGGAGGACAAGACCACGGACACCAGCTTGGAGTATTGGTTCCGCTGCTGCGACCTGGACGGCGATGAGCACCTGCACAGCAGCGAGTTGTATGTGAGTGGGACTTGGGGTGAGATGGGGGAGGCGGGCGCGGGGGGGGGGGAGGCGTGGTCGTGTCTGGAGAGCACATGCAGAGGGAGTGTCGGGAGGTTACGAAGCATCGGCACGCACGTTGCTCTTCAGCAGCGCGGTTGCTGCCGCGGCCTCCTGCAAACCTCACAGCACTACCGAGACTGGGCTTCAACCTATCGTGTGTTCCTCCTGTCCGCCATCCCCCGCACATGTCTCGATCAACGCAGTACTTTTACGAGGAGCAGCTGCACCGCATGGAGTGCCTGAGCCAGGAGTCGGTCTCCTACTTTGACGTCATGGGTCAGCTGCACGACATGCTCAACCCAGAGGTGGGAGGGCGGGGCGGCGGCTGCGAGTGCTGGGAGATGCGGGGCTGGGCAGAGCATCCCTGGCTGCGAGTGCAACTTGGTGGGCCGATTTGCCACCTGCGCGCCGCACGGCCCTTCCAAATCCCAACTTGCAAAACCCGACCCGTCCCACGTCCCAATCCTCCAACCCCTTCCTTTCCCTCCAGAACTCGACGTACTACACGCTGGGAGACCTGAAACGGAATCGGGCCATGGCAGGAACCCTGTTCAACGTGCTCTTCAACCTGAACAAGTTCGTGCAATTCGAGACCCGGGATCCATTCTCTGCGCGGCAGGTGTGGGACTGGGGGCGGGGTGGTGGGTGAGGGCCACGCTCGGTCTGTTGCAAACGTGGTAGTCTGGGTGGTAGCTATGTCAAGCCCGGCTGCTGACACCCCAGGGATGCATCCTGCCGGTCAGCTCCGATCCCGCCTGCGGCGCTGCCTGGCTGCCGTGCTCCACCCTGTCCTGAATGGGTGCCTGTGTGCTTTATCCTTATCGCCTGCACCCTTCCCCAACCCCTCCTACTCAAGGAACGGGAGGAGATTGGGGTCACGGAGTGGGACCGGTTTGCGCGGCAAGAGTACCAGCGGCTCGCGGACGACGACGGCGAGGTGGAGGCAGTGGACGCGGGGGGAAACACTTGGGGCGCCTCCGCGCTGGAGGTGGACCTCTGAGCTACGGCCGGCGCAGGCAGGCCCACCGCAACTTAGTCATCACTTAGATCAGCGCAGCATCCCTTTGCTGACCCTTCAACCCCCGTCCATGCGAGCCTTGGCGAGATAAAACGCCCTTCTTGATGGCTCGAGTTGTAACAGGGGCAGCATACATCGAGAGAGCGAGGTGGTCGGGGAAGGGGGGAACGAGAGGGGGGTTCCGACAGTGATGACGAATCCAGCGAAATCACAAAGGTGCCCGGCACCAGATCAGCGGGACTAACCCCGCAAATCCATCGTCCTCGATGCGCGGATGATTGTTCAGGGTGTTAGGTGCCAATAGATCAACGTTCACTGCCATTAGGGCCACGAGGCTCCTGCTCAGGTGGGGGATGGCCAAGCGGCTCAGTGTCCGGGACCCGGTCCCCAGCGACATTGACATCGCACAGTCCCTGGATCCCCTGCCAATCACGGAGATTGCACAGTCGCTGGGCCTGGATGACGACGACTTCATCACCTACGGCCCCACCAAGGCCAAGGTACCCATGTGGCCCTCCTGTGGCTGGCTTGATGGTGGCTCATCTGCTGGATGGGATCTGAGAATCAAACTGCCTTGCCGCCCAACGCTCACGCACCCTGCCACACTGCCCTCGCACACGTGTGATCAGGTCAAGCTCGAGGTGCTGGAGAAGCACCGTGACACCCCCAATGGCAACTATGGTGAGGAGGCTTTGGAGGTAGAGTGCTGGCATGGGGGGCTGGGCCCGAGCTCTGGGCCTTGGCAACCCCCTCCACAGTGCAGGCTGCTTTCAGATGTGAGGCTACTATTGTCCCGAGCGGTGCCAGGGGTGCGAAGGCCACTGCGGGTTGGTCCAGCCGCCGAGCGTCACACACGGCCTCCACTGCCGACCGGTGGCACCTCGTCACTCCCACCCATGCACACACAAACACCCCACTCCCCTGCAGTCATCGTGGCGGGGATCACCCCAACCCCCTTGGGGGAGGGCAAGTCCACAACCACCGTGGGCCTGTGCCAGGCGCTGGGCGCATATCTAGGAAAGCGCGCCGTCACCTGCGTGCGGCAGCCGAGCCAGGGCCCGACCTTTGGCATCAAGGGGGGCGCGGCGGGGGGCGGCTACTCCCAGATCATCCCCATGGAGGCATGTGGGGTTGAAGGGGGGGAGGGGGTGGATAAGGCCGGCGGGAGGGGTTCCGAGCCCTCCTTTCCACCTGGGGGCTGCCGCGCAGGCCTCCATGTACGCTGGGGCTCTGACCTAGGAGAGCCGCCTGGCATGGCAGGGAGTTTCCGGCTCGCGTCGTGCGCCTCAGGCCCTCACTGAAAACCTCAGGCCCATGGCGGACCTCTCTCAAAGGCCCCACCATTACCTTACCTCCGCCCCTTCCTCCCGCTCCCCCCCCCCCCACTCCCCCCACCCCCCTGCATGCACACACACACACAGGAGTTCAACCTGCACCTGACCGGGGACATCCACGCCATCACCGCCGCGACCAACCTGATGGCAGCGGCCATCGAGGCCCGCGCCTTCCACGAGGCCACGCAGTCTGACGCCGCGCTGTTCGGCCGGCTATGCCCCGCCGGCCGCGACGGTGCGCGCCGCTTCGCGCCCATCATGCGCCGCCGCCTGGCCAAGCTGGGGCTGGAGGGCGCGGCCGACCCCGACGCGTTGTCCGAGGAGGATCGGCGCCGCTTCGCGCGCCTGGACATCGACCCCGCCACCATCACCTGGCGCCGCGTGCTGGACACCAACGACCGCTTCCTGCGTGGCGTGACCCTGGGCCGGGGGCCCAAGGAGGCTGGGCACGAGCGCGAGTCCGGCTTTGACATCGCCGTGGCCTCGGAGATCATGGCGGTGCTGGCCCTGGCGGGGTCCCTGCCGGACTTCAGGGAGAGGCTGGGGGCCATGGTGTTTGCCTCCAGCAAGGCCGGTGAGGGGGGAAGGGGGGGGGAGGGGGGTGGGTGGCTTACTGTCTGCGCCGGCGGCGGCTGGGAAGGGAAACTCGTGAGGGGGAAGCAGAGGATGGGTGCAGGATGCGACAGCCTTGTGGGGAGTGGGGATGCCTTGGGCCAGAGGGGTTTCGGTCGCCTCTCTGAGCAGGCATGTTTGAGCCCATGAAGCATGGGCGGTGGCCCTGGGACTTGGTTCTCCAACAACGGGCGGAGGCGACTGCTGACGGCCCCAGACCGGCTTCCATTTGTTTGCTGACCCTCTAGGCATTCTCGCACCCTCACCTGCCTCCAAACACCTCGCCCCATTCTCCGCCAGGCGAGCCCCTGACGGCGGACGACCTGGGCGTGAGCGGCGCTCTGGCCGTGCTCCTCAAGGACGCCATCCTGCCCACCCTGATGCAGGCGAGATTCCTCTGTTTTTATCAGGAGGGTGAGGGGTGGAAAGAAGGGCGGGGCCGCACACCGGACTGCTCGCTGGAGGAGTCCATTGCGCAACTTGTCGGGCGAGGCTCGACTGTCCTGCCTGTCGATCCTATGGACAGCGTGTCTTTGTGTGCCGGTCACCCTCTGGACCCCGGCGAGCCTCTGGGGGGGGGCGGGCCACGACGAGGCGTGGCACCTTCCACCCAACCCCGCCCCTTGCAAAGCCCGTCCCAACACCACCCGCCCCTTCTCAGACCCTGGAGGCGACCCCCGTCCTGGTGCATGCGGGGCCCTTTGCCAACATTGCGCACGGCAACAGCTCGGTGATCGCCGACCGGCTGGCACTGAAGCTGGTGGGGCCGGAGGGGTACGTCGTCACGGAGGTAAGGGTTGGCATGGTGGGGTGTTTAAGAGGAGGGGGAAGGGAGTTTGAGCCCCGGGTGCAGCGCCAGAAGCTGCAGGTTTGCACTGTGAGCGGGGCGTGAAGCAGCCCAAACCCTTTCAGGGGCTGGGCCCCCGCAGGCGCTGCTTCCCCCAGCCTGTAGTACCTCCTTGTTGGAGTCCCCCCCACCTCACCGCTGCGGACAACCCCCGACCCCAATCCGCCACCAATCCATTTCTCGGGTCCACCCACTCCTCCACCCACACCTCTCTCCATAACCCTCCCCTCTCCCCCCATCAAAAGGCCGGGTTCGGCGCCGACATCGGGCTGGAGAAGTTCATGAACATCAAGTGCCGCGCCAGCGGGCTCACCCCCTCCGCCGTGGTCCTGGTCGCCACGGTGCGCGCGCTGAAGATGCACGGCGGCGGCCCCGCGGTCACCGCCGGCCGCCCGCTGGCCCCCGCCTACACCAGCGAGGACGTGGCGCTGACGCGCGCGGGGTGCGCCAACCTGGCGCGCCACGTGGCCAATGCCGCCGCCTACGGCCTGCCCGTGCTGGTGGCCATAAACCGGTTTGCCACCGACACCGACGCCGAGCTGGAGGCGGTGCGGGAGGAGGCGCTGGCCGCCGGCGCGCGTGCGGCGGTGGTCTGCCGCCACCACGCGCTGGGAGGGGAGGGCGCGGTGGACCTCGCCCAGGCCGTGGTGGAGGCCTGCGCCGCGCCGCGGCCGGAGTTCAGGTTCCTCTACCCACCAGAGATGCCCATCGAGGTGGGGAGGGTGTGCTTGGGTGGGGTGGACGGGGGGGACTTTTTCAAGAGTGTGGCGACATGCATCTCAAGGGCAGTGAGTTCTGCGGCCTGCTGCATAGGCAGGGCTCGCGAGCAGGACAAGTGGCGTGCGACTTCATTGACGCTCTCCAGTGAAGACGCGTGTGTGCCTGCTCACGGACGAGTGATCCCGCCCATTCCCGTGCCCCCCCCTGCGCAGGAGAAAATCCGTACCATTGCGGTGAAGACCTATGGCGCGGCGTCGGTCAGCTTCACGCCAGAGGCGCTGGCCTCCATCGCTCGCTTCACCGAGCAAGGATTCGGCAACCTGCCCGTCTGCATGGCCAAGACGCAGTACTCCTTCAGGTGGGGCCGAGAAAGGACGAAAAGGGGGGGCGGAAAGGAGGGCATACAGCAGATGTGCGCTGGCGCATGGAGGCTTGTGCAATGACAGGCCGGAGGCCCGTGCTGCCAGCCCGGATGCAGCTGGGATCAAGTCTGGATAGGAGCCGCCGTGCACAATTCTCCCTTCCCATCCGGCCCTTTGCCCCCTTTCCAGCAACGACCCTGCCGCCAAGGGGGCACCTACCGGATTTGACCTGCGGGTGCGGGAGGTGAGGGCCAGCGCGGGCGCCGGCTTCATCGTCCCGGTCTGCGGGGACATGATGATGATGCCGGGCCTGCCCACCCGCCCCGCCTTCTTTGAGATCGACCTGGACACGGCCACTGGGCGCGTGCTGGGGCTGTCCTGAGCGGCAGGCAGACACGGGGCGGTCGGGACACTGCGTGCTCCATCTTGGAGCGTTGCCAGGGTCCCGTAATAAAGTACTGCCCTCTCGACCTGCTCAGCATGCATGATGTCTTGATGATACGTAAGAAGGTATGCTCTGGTGATAAAAGCATCTGGGAGCGCCCCGTGTGTCACACTCAGATCCTCGTCGTGCCCAGCATGGCAAGGGCGCGGCTCGCTGATTGATTCCGGATCCGCGATCTGCATCAGTATACGCACAAGAAACCACTGCATCGCTCGTCTTGCAATGTCTCTAAGCTAGATCATGTACTGCATCTCGAAGCCGCAATGGCGTGGAGGTCTGCCTTCACACTCCTGCGTCGGGGGCAGGGCCCCTTGTGCCGGAAGCTCAGCACCGATGCTCCTGCGGGGACCCACCTCGCTGTAGAGTACTGGTGGGTGCCGGGCGCGGCTTGCAGGGCACCATCTCAACTTGATCAGTATGCTATACATTCTGCAATCGGGGCCCTTTCAACCAAGCAAGAATCACAACAACATTCCCGCCCTCCCTGCAGCGTCCTATGTGACTACCAACCTCGATTCGACATCCTGAAGAAGGTTGTGCGCGCAGCCTTCCCCAAGCTCCCAGTATTTGCGGACACTGAGGTATGCAGGGGGTGCATGAGTGGTTCCCCTGCATGGCTGCTGTCCCTCAGAACATGTACTGCAGATGATGAATGTGGCCTGCAACCACTGCGACACACTCAGCAACTCGGCCTTTCTCAGGATCACAGACCGGGCTCCTTTGAGGTCATCCTGCACCACAAGGACGAGGAGTTTGAAATCTGGTCCAAGCTGTTGACAGGTGGGGGGGTGCTGGAGGCATGGGTCTGGCCATGTGCAATACTGAGTGTGCAGAATGGCACTATACATGCCGGACATCCAAGGGATGGCCCCTGTGACTCACCCTATTTTATGATCCTCGCTGGTCTCCAGGGGAGCCTGCCGACGAGATGGCAGCGCACAGCGTCGCGGAGTTGGTGGTGGATGAGATACGGCGGGCCAAACTGTGCCTGTGAGTCGTTGCCAGCCGACGCTGGCAACCCGGGCCTTCTGACCAGTAACATCGGAACCCGCATGGCATTCTCCATCGTCGATGGAATGCCGTCCAGGGTTGCAGGGCTTTCACCACAGGGCTTGAACCTGCACATGTCAATGAGCGGGCCCTCAAGCTGAGGTACTATCTACTCACCACCATGCCGATAGTCTAGGGCATCGACTCAATGAGTGGCTGGGGCGTAAGAATATGTACATTTACAGCGCTAGCGCATCCCCGGCTTCTGACCCTTCTATCCGTCTCAATCCCTCCTCACACAGAATGAGCTCACAAGGGTATCCGCCCCTCGTTTCCCTCTTTTCCTGCTCCTCTGCGTGACTCGTGACTGCGCTTGGCAATCGTCTGGCTAACTTCATTATGACCCAACCCAGAGTGTGCTTGTGTTAAACCACAATTCTCAGGCTTTGCACGGTGAAGTAGTGAATTGCCACCCTCAGTGACAACCCCAGGCTTGCTTTCAGGTAGAGTGTCGCCTGGATGAATATTTGTGGGCCTTCTGCGCATAACATTTCCCAACGTTGAAGATACTCTCTTATCCGATACAGAATTCGGGTGCAAGAATAGGACCCCAAAATTCACAATTTCTGTAAGGTCGGCTGCCACATATTCGAACCCCAACTCTTTAAAGCGGAAAGGTCAGGAATGAATTTTGACAAGTAATGAATATTAAAATGTCGGAACTGCGTCGGGACATGTTGTCGACGCATATGAGCTGCACTGGCACGGTCCCAGATCACCCTTGATCCGGCCGCGGGTCCGCGCCGCTCCCGTTCCGTGCATGTATTGAGAGCCCTTTGTGTCTTCCCCACTAGACCCCAAAATCGTTTGACACAATTATCTCTATAACATTGTTCGGCGCCCTCGTAGTCAGAGTGCGGGGATATCAATAATGTCGGGCATCCGCAGTGCCCTGACGTCTGCCCTCACGGGAGTGGCGCAGACGTTCAAGCCCAAGGTCGCTGCCGACAGCGAGGCGTTCCCTTGCCTGGATGTGGATACTGTGACCAGTGAGATGGAGTCGATGGCCATCAACGCTGCCAGGATCCCGAGCAGCGCCCCAACGCATGTCGGGGCGGACCAGGTGAGCCCTCGGGAGCTAACCCTGGCCGTCGGGAGGGGCCCCGGCCTGGTCGCCGACACACCGTTCCCAATCACAATCCCCCCAAATACCCATGTGTAGGTCGAGTACACCCTCAGTCCCTACGGTCGGCGCTCCGGGACGGAAGCAGTGCCGTCTTCGCTGGTGGGTCCC
This sequence comes from Auxenochlorella protothecoides, assembly GCF_000733215.1. NCBI lineage: Eukaryota > Viridiplantae > Chlorophyta > Trebouxiophyceae > Chlorellales > Chlorellaceae > Auxenochlorella > Auxenochlorella protothecoides. Next base: position 449,328 of record NW_011934321.1, read on the forward strand.
ACTGTCCTCGGTGCAGCGTGGCGGGGTGGGGGGTGCCGTCCCTGTGGCGCGCAAGGTGGTCCCAGCCACCTCCATTCACCCTCGTCAGCCCCTCCCTTCTTCACGCCGCAGAGCAAGAACAGCGTGAAGTCTAATTTTCTGACCCAGGACGTCATCGGCAGCCTGCCCAAGGGCCTGACCAGGACGGAGAAGGAGGCCGTGGCAGCAAGCACCCCGCTGTCCCCCTCCCTCAACCTCCTCAACTCCCTGCCCAAGGGCCAGGTCTTCAAGCGCTCCGCCGCGGGGGTGGCCCTGCGCCGCAGCGTCCTGCGTGGCTCCGTCATCGTCTTCATTACCGCCGGATACACTGGTGCGGGACAGGGTGCAGGAGTATCAAGGAATTGGGAATGGACTGCTGCAAGCTTGTTTTTCACGCCAGTGCGGGGAGCCCAGGCAGAGGTTTTATGTCGTGTACTGGTGCCGCTTGCATGCTTATCCCAAGGCCCCAACTGCGAAACATGCTGGCTGCTGGCAGGGCGTGCCATTCACACCAGTCTCTGAGGAGTGTCAGGGAAGCTCTCCGGTACTCATTCAGGCATGACACTCCCCCCCTATTCCCCCTGCCCTCCCAGGCAAACGCTTCATCTTCGAGCGTGCCAAGGAGCTGGGCGTGCGCAGCCTGGTGGTCGACGGGCCAGACTCCTGGGCCAAGGTAGGCTCGTCTGCTGATGTCTTGATCTGCAGTTGCCTGGTGGGGGCCTGAAGAGGACATTGCATGGGGCCTAGCTCTCCATATCAGATGAAGAGTGTTGGCATGCCCATAGTTAAAGTGGTGGAGTCCTGCTGACTCCGTGCCTTCCCTCCACGCCCCACCGTAGACCATGGAGGAGGAGGGCGTGATCGAGAGGTTCATCCCCCTGGACATGTCTGACTCAGACACGGTACTGGACCGAGCCCTGGAGGCCATCCTGGCTGCCAAGAAGGTAAGGGAGGTCCACCGAAAGGGAACAGGGTAGGGAGGCGGGTAGGGAGGGCTCTGACAGGCTGTTGGGTGTTTAATTTTTGGGTGAGGGAAGCTCTGAGACTGGTTGGAACACACCATAATTTCACCACTCATCCATTACCTCAACCTCACCCACCCATCAGCAATGCTAGTCCGGAAATCACACCCTCACTACACCCTCTCACATCTTTGGTAGGCCGTGGGCGGCGACCTGGACGGCGTGCTTTCCTTCTCCGAAATGGCCCAGCCCCTGGTGGCGCGCCTGGCCGAGAAGCTGGGCCTGCAGGGCCCCAGCCCAGAGGTGGTGGACGCCGCGCGAGACAAGTTCGCCACGCGCAAGTGCATGGAGGCCGCTGGCCTGCCCACGCCCCGCAACATCCTGATCGAGAAGGCCGAGGACATTGAGAAGGTGGGTAGGAGGGGGGGGGGGGGGGGGGAGGGCGATCGCTCAATGATGGGCAGTGGGCGGGATGTCACTGGGTGGCTGCTGCCTCGGTCGGATCTGGCCCCATGTTCTGCTGCCATGGGAGCCTGACCCTGTGCCTCCCTTGGACTTCTCACTTCCTCCCCAAATGGAAGCCGCCACACCATGCCCTCTCTGAAGCCCTGCAGACCCTCAGCCATCCCACAACATTCCCTGCCCCTCACTCCCTCGCAGGCCGCCGAGCACGTGGGCTTCCCTGCAGTCATCAAGCCCATCTTCGGCGCCGCCTCCATCGGCGTTGTGCGCGTGGACGACCTGGCAGGCCTGCGCGCCAAGCACGCGGAGGTGTGCCGCCAGATGTCCAGCGCGCGCGTCGTGGACGGCGCGCTGCTGGAGGGCGACGGCGAGGAGGAAGGCGGGAACGCGGGGGGCTGGATCCAGACCACGCTGATGATGGAGGAGTACATGGACGGCCCCGAGGTGGACGTGGACGTGGTGATGAGCGAGGGGCAGGCCGTGTACGGCGCGGTCACCGACAACTGGCCCACGCTGGAGCCGTACTTCAACGAGACGGGGGCCAACTCGCCATCCATCCTGCCCAGCGCGCAGCAGCGCGAGCTGCTGGAGCTCAGCGTGAAGAGCGTGCAGGCGCTGGGCTTCAGCGCGGGCGTGTTCCACGTGGAGTGCAAGTACACCTCCCGCGGCGCGCGCCTGATCGAGGTCAACTGCCGCATGGGCGGGGGCCTGGTGCGCAACACCAACCTCCTGGTCTGGGGCGTGGACCTGGTGGAGGAGGCGCTGCTGGCTGCCGCGGGCATCCCCTCCCGCCCCAACGTCGCGTCGCGCCCCCTGCGCTGCCTCGGCGAGTACCTGGTGAACGCACCCAAGACCGGCGTGCTGGGCGACCTCGGCTTCCTGCGCGAGTTTGCCGAGCGCAAGGGCGTCCTGCTGGCCAAGCCCTGCGTCGCGCCGGGGTCAAAGGTGGTGTGCGTGGCTGACGGCATGCCCACCTGGCTGGTGGAGCTGCAGGTGGAGGCAGACACGCCGCGCGCCGCCGTGGCCCTGGCCGAGGCGCTGAGCAAGGAGATCACGGAGCGCATCCCCATCCACTGAGGTGGCCCCACCCCCGCGGGCACGGCGTTCGAGCTGACTTCGACAGAGGAGGGGCACACCACGTAGCGCGAGGTCACGACCAAGTTATCCCTCCGCGTCACGCACGATCCCCTCCCCCAACCCTCCTTTTCTCTTCCCCTCCCCTAGATTATCTCCATACCACCTTGAACAGAAAAACCCTTTCCTGCGCACCCCCTTTTTCGACGCTGACACTCCCGCGCTTGTAGCCACTCACTCGCTTGAGTGTTTCAACCCGAGAACCCGCACTCCCATGTCACCACTTTGACTTGCGCAGATTTGTTAGCCAGCAATAAAGGAGATCTGGGGTTGAGAGATCCCAACACAGGAAATGCCCATGCACGCCATGGTGCCCGACGGGCTGTGATCGGGAGGCCACAAAAAATAACAAATCAAAGAGTGCACTGAGCTGGTCAAGGGGTAGAGGGGTGGGTGGATCGCCAGGTCTCGTGGATCATGCTCCACGTGCGAGCAAAATGGGCTCTATGCCGCGGCGGCCTTCCCCCGCAGCTGGTCACGGCGCGTGGCCAGGGCGCGGGCTCCAAGTCGCAACGTGAAGCCCACTGCGGGCTGTTCATCGTCAAAGTATAGCGCGTGATCTCAATTGGGTATTCCCCTTCCTGTCACGACTTGCCCACCATGTCGGGAATCAAGTCCGCACTGACTGCAGCACTGTCGGGGTCCCCCGCCAAGCCGGCACAGGCTCGGACCGCCGGCAAGGTGGACTCCGAGTCCTTCCCATGCATCTCCGAGGGTGCCCCGCTCTCCCCAGAGCAGGCCGCGGAGGGTTTGGCAGCCCTCGACATCAACCGGGCGACCCTGCCCAGTAACGCTCCCACCCTGTCGCGCAGCCTGGACGCCTCCAGGACCGTGGTGCGTGTGGTGGGATGATTGTGGACCTTGGGTGCGATGCTCGGCGCCCAGCGCGGGGTGGCAGTGGGGGTGGTTGGTGGCGAAGACCTAGCCCTCTCGGTGCAGTGCCCCCCTCAGCCCGCGTCATGGCCGGTTGGGGGGGAGCCCCTCTCCCGTCCGACCCCCGAACCTCGACCCCTCCCTTCATGCGCCGAACCACAGGTGGATTATGACCTGAACCCTTACAACCCTCGTGGCGGGCGCGAGGTGGTGCCCACCTCCCTGGTAGGTGACTGCTTGCATTACGAGATGCCTGAGGGTCCATGTAAAGTGCGTCTTGCCATAAGCGCATTAACCCCTGCCCACGCCATGGCCCCCCTCACTCTTCCCCCCCCCCTTTCCCCCCTTTTCCTCAGAAATCCTCGAGCATCAAGTCCAACTTCCTGACCGAGGCCGTGATCGGGTCCCTGCCACGGGGCCTCTCGCACTCGGAGCGTGAGTTCATCGTGGCCAACACGCCGCTGTCTCCCTCCCTCAACCTGCTCAGCTCCCTACCCAGGGACCAGGTATCTGCCAGGTCCGTGGAGGGGCGCACCCTGCGCCGCCACGTACTGCGCGGCGCCGTCATCGTCTTCATCACCGCCGGATACTCGGGTGGGCGTTGGCGGTGTTGGTGGTGGGCGAATTCAAAGTGAGACTCCATTGCATGGGTGGACCGACGGGGTGGCAGACTCCCATCGGAACCCTTTTTGAGGGTCACTTTTGCATTCGGCTGTGGTCTGGAAACTGGCAGTACCTCTCCTGCTGGTCAGGATCCCTCCTTGCCAGCACGAATGACGCATGTCTGCCGCCCCGAGCTTTTCGCCACCGACTGAATCTCACCTGGGCAAACATCACAGGTCAAGATGCCTCATCCATCCTCCCATCCAGGCAAACGCTTCATCTTTGAGAAGGCCAAGGAGCTGGGCGTGCGCAGCGTGCTCATCGACGGCCCCGACTCCTGGAGCCAGGAGGGTTGGGCGGAGTGGTTTCATGACAGCCCTGGCACCAGTGGTGGCCACGGCAGGCCTGGGATGGACTTGGATGAAGACGCTGCTGCGTGATGTGAGCTCGATCATTCGCTCTGTCAATGGCTACATCTGCCTGATTCCTGCTATCCCCCTGCTCCTCCTCATACCCTCGTGAGCTCCCCCCCCCACACCACAGGAGCTGGAGACCAATGGCATCGTCGAGCGCTTCATTGGACTGGACATGACCGATGCCGACTCGGTCTTTGACCGCGCCCTGGCGGCCATTGAGAAGGTCAAGAAGGTGAGCATTCTTGATGTGGCCAGGGTTGGGGAAGTGCTGACGGCCTGGCACGGCGTGGAGGTCATGCCTTTCTTTCTAGATGCAGACTGCAGTGCAATGGTCGGCGCTGCAGCAGGAGGCTCATGGAACCTGCCATTTCCCCTGATACAATGGGATGGCATCCCATCACCATCCTCCCCCCCCTTCCCCCCTCCTCCTCAAAAGGATTTTGGCGAGCTGGACGGCGTGGTGTCCTTCTCGGAGATGGCCCAGCCGCTGGTGGCGCGGCTGATCGAGAAGCTGGGCCTGCCCGGCAACTCCAGCGCAGCGGTGGACTCCGCACGCGACAAGCACGCCACCCGCCGCTGCATGTCCGAGGCGGGGCTGCCGACGCCGCGCAACTTCCTGATCACGCGCGAGGACGAGCTGGACGCCGCTTCCCAGCTGGTGGGCTACCCTGCGGTCATCAAGCCCATCCACGGCGCGGCCTCGCTCGGCGTTGTGCGCGTGGACGACCACGAGGCGCTCCTGCGCGCCTACGCGCGCGTGCGGCGCGAGATGGGCTCCGTGCGCGTGCACTCGGGGATCGTGGAGCAGATGGCGTCGGACGACGAGGGGGAGGGCAACTTCACCACCACGCTGATGATGGAGGAGTACCTGGACGGCCCGGAGGTGGACGTGGACGTGGTGTTCAGCGAGGGGCAGGCCGTGTACGGCGCGGTCACCGACAACTGGCCCACGCTGGAGCCGTACTTCAACGAGACCGGGTCCAACTCGCCCTCCATCCTGCCCAGCGCGCAGCAGCGCGAGCTGCTGGAGCTGGGCGTGGCATCGGTCAAGGCCCTGGGCTTCGACATGGGCGTGTTCCACGTGGAGTGCAAGTACACCTCGCGCGGCCCGCGCCTGATCGAGGTCAACTGCCGCATGGGCGGGGGCCCCGTGCGGAACATGAACCTCCTGGTCTGGGGCGTGGACCTGGTGGAGGAGCAGCTGCTGCTGGCCGCGGGCATCCCTTCCCGGCCCCCCGTCGCGCCCGCGCCCCTCACCCACCTCGCCGAGTTCTCGGTGAACGCGCAGCGCTCGGGCGTGCTCGCCGACGTCAGCTTCCTGGACAAGTACGACGTAATGAAGGACGTGCTGTACGTGCGGCCGCTGGTGGAGGCGGGGGCCAAGGTCACCTGCGTGGAGGATGGCATGCCCACTTGGGTGTGCGAGATCATGGTGCAGCACCCGACCTCCACCCAGGCCGCCATCGACTACGTCAACCAGATCGAGGCCGCCATCCAGAAGGAGATGCCCATCGAGGCACGCAAGGCCAAGTGAACGAAAACGGCATGCGCGGGGAGGGGGAAGCTCACTCTGGCGTCGGCCAGAGAGGGCGCCGAGGCGCCCTTGCCTGGACGAATGTCCCCCGTCGACCAGCCTGTCGGTGGGCACCCCCCACATCCCATGGTGTCATGCGTCTCACCCCCGGCCCAGCTTTCCATACCAGTCGTGCTTTGCGCCCTCGTCCCTGCACACACCCCGTATCCTCGGCATTCGAGGGCCACCCAGCCAGTCTCCTGCGCCGGGCGGGCGCCGATCCAAACAATCGGTCTAAGGGTTCTTCCGCTCGATTCAGATCACCCCCCCTGTAACATTCCTGCACTCGCAACAAGGAATTCACCGGGGAGGGGCAAGCACGGGCAGGTGCAGGGCGCTTGTGAGGATCGGGAAGTAGGAGGCATGGACTTCTTTTCCTTCACCGCCCACAATACGCTAGGCAAAGGCCGCCAGGTTGCGGTAGGCCGTCACCAGGCGGTGAAAGGCGTCGGCGGCCCCAGGCGCAGAGCTCTTGTCCGGGTGGAGCGACACCGCCATCTGGCGGTACCTCTTGCGCAGGACCGCAGCATTGGCACCAGGTGGCAGCTGGGAGTGGAGGGCGAGCGGTGTGGAAATTGGGAAACCATTGTCAAGCGGGGGGATTGTAACCAGCAGGCTGGTGTTGGGACGAGTCGTGTGCTGGAAGACGCAGGGTCGAGCCTCGTGCAACCCTCTGCTCCCCAAGCACATGCGCCCCCACCAAGCTGCCCCCAAGCAGTACCTGGAGCACAGCATGATCTGATGCTGCCTGCAGGACACGCCGGACCTCGGCCTCGTCGGCAAAGGTGAGGCTAGGCGCTGATGCCCTTTGTGCGGCGAGATCGGCATCGGCCTGTTTTCGAGCCTCCTCGTACACCTGTATGGGTAGGGGCAAGCGGGGGAGTGTAACGCCCCAGATGGCACCTACGTTGGGAATCCAAGGGGGCGCCAGGACCGTCACACACGGCCAGACAAGGTGCTGCACTACCCGAATGCTGATCAGGGGCACTCCCGGGATGGCGTCCGGGTACCCACAGGCAGACCTCACCTTGGCAAAGCCAGACTCCAGGCGTCGCCGGCGCTGGGCGAGCAGGGCTGCATCCCTGTCCTGACACGCTCTTGTTGTGTCCTGCGCCTGGCGGCGGCTCTGCTCCGCTGCCGCGACCGCCGCTTTGAGCTTCTCCATTTCCCGCAGCACGTCCGCGGCAGACTTTTGGGGAGCCTGGGGCGCGGTCGGCTGCGGTGGCCTGGGCCGTGCCCGAGACCTGTTGGGTCCATGGGCGGGTGCGGGCTGGGGGGCTGCGCTGGAAGGCCTGGGCGGCTGCTGAGGCCCGGCTGCCGGATGGCCTGCCTCCGTCTTCTTCTCGACATACAACCCGTCTGGCTCAGCGGCGTCGGAGGTATTCCCGGCGTCCCGGTTCCAGGTGAGCTTGGCGCGTTTTGGGGGTGGAGGGGCTGGGGATTTAGCTGTGCCTGCCACGTACGTCTTCCCTCCAGTCGACTTGGAGGTGTCCCTCACCCAGACATGGGCTCCCATTGTGAGAAGACTCCAAATAGCCAAAGTGTGTCCAAGCTAGCGGCCTCGTGGGAGTCTACTTGGAGCTCCTCGGGTGTCGGGGAGCCCCGGGGGCTGTCAGGCTCGGTTCCGATATCATCAATGGTGGGCAGACGCAGTCCTGATACTTTGCGCTAAGATACAATATGAGTATAGTGTTTGCCCAGTACCAAGACTCCGGAGAGAGGGAGCACCTCGCCAGAACTCCGATCACAGTACTCAGATCACAATGAGGGCGCGGGCGCGCCCTGTTCACACTTTTGCCAAGACGAAATCTATCGCGGTGGGGTGTGCACCGGGACCTTTGGACCTAGCATCACAATGAGTTGGATCTTAACTGGAGCATACAAGGCGACCGATCTTGCGTCATCGATCCCGAGCTCTGGCTGACAAGGTAAGAATGACCCCTCGCTCCCTGTTTGGACCGGGCGTGGGCCCACGAACCAATCGCGACGCGAGCACTTGCATGAGAGGACGACGGAATAAAATCGTGACTCGGACTTGAGTAAGTAAGGATCACATCCACTAGCAGGGCAGACCTTACTTCCCTCTTAGGACGCTTGTGGGCATTGTCTTCACCTCCAGATCTTGCAGCTCCTCGTATATCAAACATGGGCAACATCTTTGGAGGCGACAAGAAGAGGTAGTGGGGACAGGTTGTGTTGAAAGGCGTCATTGTGGGTATGTAGTTGCCCATCTCTAAACCCCGGCCCTCTAACCTCCCTGTGACAGGGAGATCACTGATGTCGACAGGGCAATCTTGTCCCTCAAGACTCAGCGGCGCAAGCTTGATGACCAGCGGAAGAGGGTGAGTGGCATGAGGCGAAGGCACATCGCGCTTTACCACCTCAGGATTATGGGTGATGCACCCTTGGGCCAGATGACTGGTTGAGATCGCCATGGAATGAGGGATGTAGCCAACTTTACTGGACTCCTTCCGACTTGCAGACAGACACACTAATAGAGAGGGAGGCAGTGGTGGCAAGGACACTTGTGGCTCAAGGAAAGCGGGACCGAGCCCTCTTGGCGCTCCGCAAGAAACGATTGCATGGTCAGCAGCTGGAATTTTTGGACAAGCTCGTGCTCAATGTGGAGGAAACGGTGAGGGACTGGCGGGGCTGATGGGTGATTGGAATCTTATTGACAGGTTTAAGAGCAGGTCTATGCCATGTAATCTGGAGTGTGATCCGTCGTTTGGTGCCCAGTCTCGCGTCCCAAGTTGTATCCTATTCTTCACACTCATTCTTCCAGTTGGCGAATGTCGAGGGGGCAGCTAGGCAGAAACGACTTTTCGACACACTGAAGCAAGGCGCCGCTGCCCTCAAACAGCTCCAAAAGGTGGGGGGGTCGGATAGGCTTTGATGTTGCCTGGTTATGGGCATACCAATTTGCAAAGACCCCATCCCATGTTCACCCAGATTGCTGTGTCACACAAGGACCCCTGAATCAACTGGTGCTGCCTTCTCTGCTGCAGGATGTTTCCCTGGAGGATGTGGAGCAGCTCATGTCCGACACCGCAGAAGCCAAGGAGTATGAGACGAGGGTCCAATCTATGTTTGGTATGTCACAGGGCTCTTTGCTCCCGGGTTTTGGGGGGGAGGGGGGGGGAGAGTCCCGCAAAAATAAAGTCTACATTTGCATGACCGATGGGAAGGTGGGTGGTCTTGCTGGTCCTTTGCATCATCCTCATGCCCCCTACCATCCCTGTGGTCTCATCTCAGGGGAGAGCTGGACCGGGGTGGATGAGGAGGCGGCGCACGCAGAGCTGGCAGAGATGGAGGCGCAGCTGCTGGACGAGGAGGTGCTGGACCTACCCAGCGTCCCCCAGACAAAAGTTGCTGACGCGGCTGCAGTGCCAGGGCCGCCTGCCCAGGTGGAGGCCCTCGCCGCGACGCCCAGGGAGGATCGGCCCGAGGAGCCCCTCCCTGCCTGAACTACCCGACATCAGTTGTCAGTGTGCATGCCAGAGCCTCAGGATCCTGATGCCTTTTCATGTCCTGGATTGTCAGGACAAGGCAGAGCATGCCCTGTGTAGGTTGTACCCACTGTAACAAGCAGCATGTGTTGTACAACGGTCGTTATGCAGCCCCCAAGTCAAATATACAGGGAGGCAGCAAACATGATGTCTCGTCGGATGGTGTCCCGCGACTCGGCGATCTTGGCGGCCAGTCCTGCGTCGCCCACCGCCAGCGCGGCCCGCTCCAGCTCGCTCATCAGCTCATCCAGCCGCCTCGTTGCCCTGTCCGGGATGGTTGATTGTGAGCCATAATTATACTCGGGAGTGGCTCAGGATGGATATGTAGGAGATGCCTGGTGCCCACCATTGCAGTGCCAGCACGCTTGAAGTAGTAGATACATCTCCTTATGGTAAGGAAATTCCATTCCCCTACAGCGCAATCATCTCGAAGGGCTCATTCCACACCAGGCAACGGTCAGTCATCAAATGGCACGCACAGCTACTCCCAGTGTCCAAGGAGGATCCCCACTCAGATCCCCACAACACGAGACACCCAAAGACATCCCCGCCCCCACAGACACACCACCACACACCCACCTGACGATGCTGCCCTCAAACAGGTCTGTCATCTCGCAGATCTCAGCAAAGGATGCGCCCTTGGACCAGGCGTAGATAACGTCCATGAGGAAGGGCCAAAATGACTCCACGTACTCGTCCACCTTCACCTCCAGCCTGCACTCCACCGACACCTCGGCAATGCGCCGCGCGGCGTCTTGCAGCGCCTGCAGCGGCCGCGCCAGGCTCTCCTTCAGCCGGATCTGCTCGTTGCTCTTCTCCACCTGCACCAGGCAGGACACCATGGCCACCAGCTGGTGCCGATCCAGGGCATTGAAGGTGCCGTTCAGCATCAGTTCCGTTGCCAGCAGCTCATCGGCGGTGTTGATCTCACAGGCCACGCGCCCCTTGAGCGTCACCACTCCCTCCCCGTCCACATAGCCCAGCTTGCGCAGGACCGCGCCGCGGTGACGCGCTTCGTCCCGGAAGCTGGTCAGCTGTGAGGCTCGCATGCGTGCCGCCAGCGACTCGGCCTCAGCCATCAGCCGCGCCTTCTCGCGCAGGGGAGCCATCAGCGAGGCCTCGCCCTCCCCGCGCTCCGCCTGTGTGGCGGGTGAAGGGGGTTTGGATGCGTCCTTGCGCTGAATTCTAGGAGGGCAGAGGTGTGAACTGGGCTGGCTTTCATCGACGGTAGACATCGGGATCGGGGTGGCACGCAGGAGAACGTCACGTGCCACATATGCGACAAGCACGCAACAAACCATTCCAGACCCCACCCAATCGATCAACTTCCCACATGCGACGCCACCGCCCACCCAGCTCACCTTAGAGATGGGGTTGGCCGTCAACGCGGCGGCAACCTCCTCGCGCTCGGCGGCAGCGGCCGCCACGCCAGTGTCCTCGATGCCCATGTCGTCGACGGGGTGAAGGAGAGGCAGGGCGCCGCCGGGGTACCTTCCGCGCAGCGCCTTCAGCGTCTGCAGCACGGCGCGGCGCGCCTCCGGCGGGCGCAGGTCCTGCGGGATGCTGATGCGCAGCGTGCTCAGCGCGTGCAGCAGGCCTAGGGGCACCGGGATCACCTCCATGCTGCCCCGCTCGTCGTCGAGCAGGGCCGGGGTGGGCTCGCCGCCCACGACCCCGGCGCAGCACAGCAGCGTGTCCATGTGGTAGGCAGGCGCGGCGGCGGGCGGGGCGTTGCCACGCTCCTCCCGCATCGCGCTGACCACCACGCCCCAGCCCCAGTCCACACCCTCTGTCGTGTTGTGGGAGGAGTGAGTGCGACAGGGGGGGATGGAGGGCCGGCGTCATGCTGCGCATGCATTGCCGTGCATCCAGCCAATTCCCATCCATCCAGGGCAAGGCGTCGTTGGATGGGCAAGGCCCCTCAGGCGCAGTCAGGTCCCAGGAAAGCATGAAAGGGCCTCCACCACTGTATCAATCCCCATTCACACTCTCTCGTCTGCACCATCCCGGCGCACCCTGGACCACGCGGACGAGGCGGCCCGGCCTCAGGTAGTGCAGGCACCGCTCCGGCTTCCTGACCTCCGCAGCGAGCGTGCTTTCCAGCTCCGCCAGCCGCGTCTTGAGCCTGGTGTACTCCGCCGCCGTCTCCTCCCCCGCGTCCCCGATGGCCGCCACTGCCGCCTGAACCTCCTCCAGCCGGGCCTCCAGCGCTGGCAGCTCCTTCTCGTGCTGAAACTGGGAGAAGGAGTGCTGGATGACATACTCCATGCTGGCCCCGCTGCCCTCCACCCGCCGCATCAGGTTGAGCAGGGTGTAATAGGACAGGCGGAAGGAGGAGAGCAGCGGGTTGGCCTTGCCCTTGATGATGGCCCTGGAGGGGACGAGAGGAGGGTGGATTCGTAGGGGCCTGAGGGTGAACTGGCACTCCATGGCCGTCCAATGCACCCCCCAGCGCCCTCATCAATGCACGCTGTCCTGGATACATACACACAAGCATCGCTTTCCCACCTGCGTACCACCCACCCTACCACAACCCCCCCTACTCGCCCCACTCACTTGCACGTGGCCTCGTCCATGCTGTTGTTCATCATCATGATGGTCATCCCGCGGTCGTCCTTTCCTCGCCGCCCCGCGCGGCCGCTCATCTGAATGTACTCCCCGCTCCCCATCCACCGCTCCTCCTGCCCGTCCCACTTTCGCATCGCCGTGAAGACCACCGTGCGGGCAGGCATGTTGAGGCCCATGGCAAAGGTCTCGGTGGCAAACAGGCACTGCGCCAATGTTTCGTTGAGGATGGGGAAAGATTAGGGGGTGTTAGTGCTGGGGAAAGTGTGGGGCGCTGTGCACTCAGGCAGAGGCGAGGAGTCCACTTGACGCTCATGGTAACCCAAGCAATGTATCATGCTTCTTGTCTTCCCTCCTGCCTCCCCTACAAACCTTGATCAGCTGCTCCTGGAACAGGATCTCCACCACCTCCTTGATGATGGGCAGCAGGCCGGAGTGGTGGATGCCGATGCCGCAGCGCAGCAGGGGGTAGATGTGCGCCACCGCCCTCAGGTCCCGGTCCTTCTCGGACAGGCACTGGGGGCCGGCGGTGGGTGAAGAGAGAGCTCATGATGCAGAGATTGTACCATCGAGCCATCAGCTCACGTCCTTGTCGCTTGCAGAAGGAGGAGGCTTAGGAAACAGCCAGATGCAGATGTGGAGCGCTCACAAAGGCTGCCTTCCCCCAACGCCTGACATGCATCCCCTTCCTTGTCACCGCATCTGCCTCACCTGGAGGGCGGATTGGAACACCGCATCCACCGTCTCCTTTTCTTCCTGGGTATTGAAGTCCAGGGCTCCCAGGTCGGCCTTGGCCATCAGCATGGCATTGGATTCGCACTCCCTGTCGGTGTGTGGGAAGTAATTGTGAGGGCAGGTTTGGTCCAAGGCAGCGGATGCTTGGCCACTGTACGATGGTGGCAGGCGCTCATTGCCGCGCATTTCCCACCAGGAGCGCCGCACCTGCGGCTGAAGCTGAAGACGATGACGGGGTCCAGCTTTCGCTCCTTGATCAGCATCACAATCTTGCGGAGGTCTTGTGCCGCCGAGGCGCCGGTGGGCTTCCCGCCGCCGCCGCCGCCGCCCCTCTTGCCCTTGCCCTCCTGCCCGCCGTCGCCGCCCTTGCCCAGCACCTTTTGAAGCTTCTGGAAGTTGTCGTCTCGGAACTCGCCAAATTCGTTCATCACCTAGAGGGAGGTGGGGGTTGACGTGGGGGGGTTCAGTCTGCATCATGTGAATTGCCTCGAGTGTCTCCAGCCGGCGGTCTCACTGGTTGCAAAGCACCACAGTTGCCATGCTGCCCGGCACGATTCCACTGCCCGGCAGCGTTGCATCATCTCGCGTGCTGCCCTCGACAAGCTGCATAGTGCATGCGCCCTGGTGCCCTGCTTCCGAAAGGCATCCTCCAATCCATCGCTTGGCTGCAGCCCATGTCCACCTCCCCCACTCCCCACACAGCGCCCTCCCCTCGCCCCAACCCCCGACTCCACGCCCCTCCCGGACCCCCCTCCCCAGCCACTCACCAGATACAGCCCGTCCCCGCCCGAGGGAAATGCAAAGTGGCGCAGGGGGGTGGGTCGGAACTCGGTGTACACCACGTGGCAGGGGGACTGGTGCACCGAGGCCACCCAGTCGGCAAACTCAGTGGCGTTGGAAAGCGTGGCGGAGAGGAAGACCATGCGCGCATCCTTGGGCGCAAAGATGATCGTCTCCTCCCAGATCACGCCGCGCTCCCGGTCCTGCATGTAGTGAACCTCATCAAACACGATCCACGCCGTCTCGCGCAGCAGCTCGGAGCCCCTGCGTGCGGATGGGGTGGAGGATTGCTGGGCAAAGGTCAGCTCAGTGGGGTGGCCACGTTAACATCGCGCAATGGCAGCGCTGGGCCTGAGCTCTTACGAGGGCAGGCCCTGCAGCATCCATTGGGGATGACTGAAAGCGCCTTCTTGCATCCCAACCCTTTCCCACTGCAGATGCCCAGCGGCCCAGGGCAGATCACACTTCCCCCCCCCAAACCTGTAGATCATGGAGCGCAGGATCTCCGTGGTCATGACAATGCAGGCGGCGTTGGGATTGATGGAAACGTCCCCTGTCATCAGGCCCACGTCGCCAAACTCCTCCGACAGCTCGCGGAACTTCTGGTTGCTCAGTGCCTGTAGGTATGCGATTGGAGGGTTGAGACGGATGAGAGCGGGGCTTGGTTGCTCCTGGATTCCAGCATGGCTTTTGGGCAGCTCTGGGCAGTGGCCCCAAGGCGCTGCACAGATGACCAGCGCCCAGCGGCCAGACCTTGATGGGGGAGGTGTAGAAAACGCGCTGGCCCATGGCGAAGGCCTTGGCGATGGCGTACTCTGCGATCGCCGTCTTCCCGGCAGAGGTGTGGGCGGCCACCAGCACATTCTCCTTGCGCTCCTGCGTGGTGTTTGGTGCACGACCTGTGAGGATGTCACCTGCCCAGGCAAGCCTCCCACACCCAAAGGCGCCTGGTTCCTTCCCATTGGCACGGTATGGGATGCACTTGGAATGCCGCGCATTCCTTCCCAACCCCCAAAATCAAGAAGAGCAAAGACATCCAGCTCACCACGCAGGCCACCGCCTTGGCTTGGAAAGAGTCCAGGACAAAGGGGTACTCCTTGGCGGGCTTCCCCTTCCACTGCGGGTCCTCCAATGTTCCTGAGGGACAAACGGTGGGTTTGCAAGTTGGCGCAAGGCGTCATGCTCCAGCAAAACACTCTCCAGCAACACATAGTCTACGCTGCCAGCCACGTCCAGCGTCAAACCACCAAGGGGCGTTAGTTTCCAGCACGTCCCTCTGCGCCCTTCACACCATAGAGCTCAGGGTCGAGGGTGATGCTGCTGGGGTCAAAGCCCTTTGGGCAAGCTACCTCATGCGTGCACACGGCAGATGGTGCTGCACCCGTTGGCTTCTTGGATGGGGGCCCATCTTCGATCTGGGACGTGAGGGGTGCATCGCAGGGTGGCGTGCTGAGATGTCCGTCCTGGGTGAGAGTCACTAAATCTACCACTGCCCACGCCATCCAAGAGGCCGTCTTCCTCACCAGTTCCAACTCCCTCTTTTTCTTCTTCAGAGCTTCCCGAGTCGCAGCGGCTTTGGCGAGCCCCTCCGCTGTGGCCTCCATGTGAGCACCGCCCCGAGTGGTCCCCGCCTGCTCTAGGTGCACGGCGCAAGCATACAAACCAAAGTACCTCGATCCGATGCTCTGTAACTGTGCAGAATGTAATTTCCCGATGACATGAGTATGGAGGGCGGTTCTGCGGTTCCAAGACTGGGTTAAAAACATGTCTGCATGCATGGAGTTTTTAAAGCGCTAAACAGCGCGCGCTGAGTAGTTTTCGCTGCGTCCCGAAGAATAGCATGATGAGCATCGTATGTGATCAAAAAGTGTTCTAAGAATGCTGAAATATTCGTTTACAAACTGATGCATTGGTGTAAACGGCCTGAGTGAGGAGGCAGGTGAGGGCGCACTACCAAAGAGTACCAAAGCGGTGTGGTGTTACAACGGCCTGCTGAAGGCCACCCATAGATATTTTGGGGTCTTAAGGCGCCTGAGCGGGCGAATATGTCCGCCATTCGGGTCCAGCGGCTGGATGTGGCGGCACCGAGGACCATCTTGGAGGCAGGGCTGGCAGAGGCTCCCAGCAACCTGGACTCGACCCGCATAGTGTCCATCGGCGATGAGCTCGACATGGGAACGGACCAGGAATCCATCCTCAGGTGAGTGGACTTCATGTGTCTGTGTGGTGGTCTTGCTGGGCTGGCCTCAGTGCAAGGGCAGCAGAGCTGATGGCGTCGCCCAGACAAGCTGTTCACTGGACCCTCTGCATATTCGATGTTGCGATGCATGTGTCGCACTGAATTCCATCACCCGCACACATCACCAAACGACAGGGGCCATGGCACTCAGACACGTGCCGAGACGGGCGCGCTGGTGGCGTCGGTGGCCGGCGTCGTAGAGCGGGTGGACCAACTAGTCACAGTCAAGACCCTCCGAACCCGATATGTGGCGGAGGTTGGGGACGTCGTCGTCGGGCGTGTGGCCGAGGTACGACCTGGGATGTTTTGGTTATGGATGTCTGTGCAGACGGCAGTACGGGGGCCTCTGTTTGTGCCCTGCAGATGGCGCTGCGTTGCACAGGGTTCTGTCACCAGGTCATGGTTATGGCATCACGCATGATGCGGTTGCAAAGAGAATCTCCAGGCGGCCTCCCAGTGCCGGTTTTGCTCTTATGCCCTGATCCTAGCTCCCACGCACACCCACCCGCCCACAAACAAGCACAGATCGTGGGCAAGCGCTGGCGGCTGGACCTGGGCTCCCGGCACGAGGCCACGCTGCTGCTCTCGGCCGTGGACCTGCCCGGCGGCATCCAGCGGCGGCGCACTGCCGAGGACGAGCTGACCATGCGCGCCGTCTTCCCCGAGGGCACGGTGCTGGCGGTGGAGGTGCAGAGCGTGCACGCCGACGGCGGCCTGGCCCTGCACGCGCGGTCGGCGCGCTACGGCGCGCTGGCCGGGGGCACGCTGGTGGCCGTCCCCGGCGCGCTGGTCCGGCGCCAGGCGCGCCACTTCCAGCGGCTAGATGGACGCGGCGTGGACCTCATCCTCGGCTGCAACGGCGGCGTCTGGGTGGCGCCCGCGCGGCCGGACGCGCGCGGCGTGCGCGGCCACTTTGGCGGCGCCGGGGACGGAGAGGAAGAGGGGTCCGCATTGCGGGCCGTGCCGGCAAGTGTCCAGGAGCGGCAGGGGGTGGCGCGCGTGGCGCAGGCGCTGCGCGCGCTGGCCACGCTGTACCTGCCCATCGACGCGGGGAGCGTGGCGGGGGCGCTGCAGGTGGCCGATGCCGTGGGCGTGGCCACGCCGGACATGGGCAGCAGGGCCTACCTCACCGCCCTGGTCGAGGACGTGGCGGCTGGGAGGGTCGCGACTGCGGCCGACCGGGGGCAATGACACTGCTGTTGCGCGGGAGGTGTGGACAGGCGATGATTGGACGCTGTTGATCATCACCTGTGCGGAGAAAAGTGGAGGATGTGAGGGTATTAAGCGAAGAGCGGGCTGACAGATGAAGGCGAATTAGGGGCCATGGCGCTCAGAGGTGGGGTGCCCAAAGCGATCGCAGATCGCGCGCAACCAAACGGGCGACCTAGTATTCTACATGACGTCGCGCAGGTACGCACCGAGCATCTGTTTGATAAGATCGGGAGTCCATCTCGAACTCATAAAAGCTGGGCGAGGCCCAACGCCCGGATGGCCAGCCCTTGAGGGGGGCCAAGGGGCGATGCCGAACCTGAGGAACTTGCTGCGCAAGCGGCCCTCATCCAGCACCTCGGGGGCCTACCTCAGTCCCCAAGTACTGGAGGCCGCCTCAAATGCATATTACAACAATGCCAACAAGTGTGTGGGCGACTGGGGGCCCGGGGTGGAGTGCTCAAGGCAGGGTGTCGGGACTCCTGGCGAATACCCCAGCCGCTTGGCGCAGCTGGGGATAGAACCAGAGAGTGTGGGCGCTCACGCCCTCCCCACTCCCCTCCAGGTCAAACTTCATGGAGGAGATCCCCGAGATCTTCCAGCTGCCTGCGCTGGACCGAGGCAAGTGGACGGCGCAGCAGGAGATGGAAAGGGCCCAGCAGGCAACGCTCGTGGAAGGGGGCAGGTATGTCAGGGATATTCCGGTTGGGGGACAGCATGAGTCTCTTTATGTTGAAGTTTGGACGCACCCAAGCACGGGCTCATCGATCGCTGCAAGCGCAGGAAGGCTGGGAAATCGCGAGTCCACTACTTCAGCCCACGCCTGAGACTCGTGCTCTTCAGCAAGGGTGAATGAGTGTGGGCAGATGACAATGTTTTGTCTGCGGTGGCCAGAAACTCAGGCCATTCTGTGACGATGGAGAAGATGACATTGAGTCTGGCAATGTTCACTGCCGGTTGCCCGTCTGGGCAATCAAAGCGCCTGTGTGTGGCTGGGGCCCTCAGCCGTCACCCTCCTCTGACAAACCCCTGCAACCCCATGAATCCACAGACTTCTTCATCAGTGCCATCAACCAGAAGACCCACGTCATCTTCGGGGTCGTGTTCCTCCTGTACGTCTTCCTCTCCTTCTTCTGGTCCATACCCTACTACCTCATCATGCGCTTCGAGCCAGGGTGCATCTACGGCGCCACCCACTACGTAGAGATCTGGATCTACGCCTTCATCACCATGGCCACCATTGGTGAGGGGGAGTTGGCTGTGCCTGCTGTCTTTTCAATGTCTGCAAGGGAGCAGAAGGGTGGGCTTCCTTAGACCTCACTGTGGCGCTCTGGCTGCCCGGCTTAGGGTGTCGCAGGCAGGGACCTGGCCTTGGCCCCAGCACCCGCCTTCCTCACTCACCTGTACCCCTCTCCCACTTCCCCTCTCATCAAAATTCAACTACTGCAGGGTATGGCAACACCGGCCCCCAGGCCTGCTGGTCCACCTCGGTCGTCATCTCGGTCCAGAGCATCTTCAGCCTGCTGCTGGAGGCGGTGGTCATCGGCATCATCTTCGCGCGCATCTCCCACCCCAAGCAGCGTGGCCGCTCCATCTTCATCTCCGACTCCGCGGTCATCTCGCGCCGGGACGGCATCCTCAAGTTCATGTTCCGCGTGGCCGACGTGCGCAAGACGCAGGTGGTGGACCCCAAGATCAAGGCCTACCTGTACACCTGGGGCGACGGACGCATCACCGCCGAGGGGGAACGGGTGCCAGGTGGGAGGCTGGGTGATATGGGGCCTCTGGTTCAGGGGCTCCTGTGGCGTCGGCTCTTGGGTGGGAATACAGTGTAGATCATGACCCAAGAATGTCGTCATCAGATAACCATTCCCACTTCCAAAGCCTCCACCTCATCCCCCCCTGGCGCCTGCAGTGCGGTGCGAGGCGCTGGAGATCGGCTACATCGACGGCATGCTCATCCTCCCCCTCATCATCGAGCACACCATCGATGAGCTGTCGCCCCTGTGCGGCCACACTCACGACAGCCTGCAGGCCATGAACGCCGAGCTGGTCATCACCTTTGAGGGGACCACTGAGGTGGGGGTGTTGGGATGGTGGGTTCCATGACTCCTGGTGGGGCTGGGTGAGTGGCGCTGGTTGCGGTTGCGGGACGGTTTGCCTGTGGAAGTGCACTGACATTAATCCTCCGGCGGTGTGACCTCACACCTTGACCCTGGCATCATCCTAGTGGTGTGCTCTTCTCACCCCTACTCCCCTTTCACCCTCCTTCCCTCCCCCTTTCACCCTCCACCCCTCCCGTTACAATCATTTCCAATGCTCTACAATCGCAGTTTGGCAACCCCTTCATGGCCCGCCGCTCCTTTGTGCCCACCGACATCTTCTGGGGCTACCAGTTTGTGGACATCATCGTGCGCCCCGCACCGGGGGAGACCCGCTACAGCATCGACCTCAACCGCTTCCATGACATTGTGCCCCAGGCCGGCCTCGCCCCCGCTCCCCGCCTCCGCCCTCTCCCGCCTGGTCACCAACCGCGCCAAGCGCACCGTGCCCTACCCGCTGCTGGGCGACAACACGCTGGTGGTATCAGACACGATGTGCCTGTACCGCGACGAGGCCGGGCGGCTGTGCCTGGCGGCACGCGTGGCCGACACCTACCCAAACCAGATGATTGAGATCACCGCCAAGATGTCAGTGAAATGGTGTTTTGTTCTTTATTGGGGGGGGAGTGGGGGTAAGGAGGTTTGGGGGGGGGGGTGGATTGAGGGGAACTTGGGGTCTATCGGATGGTGGCAGGTTCGGGAATCATCGCTGTCACAACGCTCCTTTTCCGAGAATGCTTGACTATGTCTGTTTCATGCTGCAAAACCTGTGACACTCCACAGGCATCTGTATCGCTGGGCCGCCCCCGGTTCGGACCCGTCCTTTGAGTGCATTCCGTTGGAGTGCGGGTACAAGACGGGGGAGGACAGGCTCTACCTGCGCCTGCCCATGGAGCTCACCCACGTGATCGACGAGGCCTCCCCGCTGGCCGCCTGGCTGCAAGGGGAGGAGGGACGAGCGGCGGACGCCGACTCGGAGGTCGTGGTCATGGTGAGTGAGGGATTGCATGTCTGCATGTCGTGGCTTTTGGGGGGTGGTGTAGATTGGAACCCAGCTGCATGATTGGGGCGTTGCTGCCGGCGAATGGAAGTACTGCCTGACGTGCGCGACGCCCCTCCCTGCGCTTTGCAACACTCCTCTTGCTGTCGCAGGCGTAGCTTGATCATTGCTTTGTTCCGCCACCCAAGCTTTCCCAAGGCTTGTCAAGTACTGCATCACCCAAACACCCCCTGCACTCCCCCCCCCTCCCCAAATCGCCAGTTGACTGGGTACATGTTCTCCACGGGGTCCAACATCCTGCGTCAGCGGACCTACTCCGTGCTGAACCACATCAAGATGGACCACCGCTTCGTGCCCATCGTGCGGCACCCCGAGCTGCAGGCCGACAAGAAGCCGGTGGTGCGCTGGGCACGCTTCCACGACGTGGCCTCCACCGACCCCAAGGCCCGCGCGCTGAGGACCGCCATGACGCAGCGCCAGTCCTGTGAGTGCCAGTGGTGTATGTGGATGGAGGGGCGGTGAGAGGTCTCTGGTCGAGGGGGGGGGAGGGATCATGTGTGACGTCAGAACTCTTCCTCTGAGAGAGCATTTGACGGGCATCGATGTCTCTAATTCTCTGCATGGTCACACTCCATCACTTGCCGTTGTGTGCCTGCCCCTAGGGCTCGGCTGGTCCACCATTCCAATGCCTCTCCGGTCCGACCCGCCCCAAGCCCTTTTTCCATGTCCACAACCCAATCCCCCACCACCACCCCTCCTCCCGCGCCACAGTCCGCCAGCAGAGCCCGGACAACCCCTCCCCCCCCGCGCCCGGCGCTGCGAGTGCGGCGGCAGCCAGCCTGTCCCGCGCCTCCCCTGGCCTTGGCTTCAGCCCCCTGGACGCCGCCAACGACTTCACCGTCTCGCCCATCGACCTGGCGCGCTACGCGGCCATGGTGACGGCGGCGGGGGACAACACGCTCACGCGCGGCGCGGGGGGACGCCGCGAGTTTCCCCCCATTCCCGACTTCCAGTCCATCGTGGACGAGGCGGGGGCCGACCCCGCCACGCGCCACGCGCTGCGCATGCTGCCCTCGATCGCCAAGTACACGCTGACCACCTTTGACGCTGCCGACTCCCTGCCCCACCGCGTGGCGCTGCACCCGGCCATGCCCGGGGCCAGCCGTTTCCGGGGCATGATGGACGACGAGGAGGAGGACATGGAGGAGGTGGGGGACGACCTGGGCGAGGACCTGGCGCGGTACGAGCTGGACATGCAGGGCAGCGAGGGAGGAAAGGACGGCGCGGGGACGGGGGTGGCGACCGCAGACGCCTGGGCTGAGCCGGAGGCTGGGCCCTCAGACCTGGGGCCGGTGGCGGCCGCCGTGGAGGCTAGCGCGTCCAGCCAGCCGGAGGCCTCGGGCAGCGAGGCGACAGAAGAGCGGGGGGGCGGGAGCCCCAGCGCGGTCCGGGAGGACGAGCTGGGGCTGGAGGCGCCGGCATCTGGCCGGGCTCCCATCCTGCAGACTTCATCTCCGAGCGCAGGCGGGGAGGACGCCTCCTCCCCCGTCGCCCTCATCGAGGAGGAGGTGGAGCCGGGCATGCTGGAGACGCCCGGCAGCGGCGGCAGCTTGCGCCTCCTGGGCTCCCGCACCTTCGCACCCAGCTTCCGGTCCCAGCCGGAGCGAGACGAGGCGACGGCTGAGGAGGACGCCGGCGAGGATGCTGAGGAGGCCAACGCCGGGCCCATCCACTTCAAGTGAGCAGCAGGGGTCTATGAGAGGGAGAAACTAGAGGTTTACCCGTGATGAAACAGTCTAGCAGGCTGTGCCTCCTTTGTCAGACTAATTGATGCCATGTGCAACTATGGCACATGTTGACTTGAGGCCTGCTTGCCCAACCACTCAGCTTGATCACCTCCACCTTTACCCCCTGCAGCACCCCCAGCTCTTGGTCCCAGACACGTGCCCTCACAAACCTGTTTGGGGCCCCCCCGAGCCCAGCACCGCAGCGGCAACAGCCTGAGGGTGAAGATTCTGAGTCCCCTTGATGCGCTGCAGTGTGGCACCTGGGTTGTGATGCAAGCCACTGCGTCTTGCCATCACGCTTGCAAACCACCCCGTACATCTCCATTGTTTACTGAAGCTGCAAGCAATACTTTGGCCAAGCGACCACCAGTTGAGGGTTACTTTTGCCTCTGTCAAGTCGTGGTTAACATCATGGGGTGAGTCGAGGCGTCGCAGGAGGCGTCATCCGGGGAAGGTGGAAAATGGAAAGGTCGGCAGCACAATCGGCGGCGATGGACAGCGATGCACTGCTAGAGGGTCCTGGGGTGGACTGCTCAACATGGGCGGGCATCGCTTCTGGAGTGAGGCAGGCGGGGTGGGGACCCGGGAACTGCATGGTCATCGCAGCCGCGAACGGCAGCCGTCACGCTCAGCCCCCTCCTCTGCTCCTTGCGAAGTACCCTTATTCCACAGGACCGCTCGCCCCTCTCAACCACCTCCCCTCCTACAGCCCTCCATCCGTCGGTCAGTTGAAGTTCTTGGGGGCTCGTCGCCGCAGGAAGTCTGGCACCTGGATGGACGTCCCCCGCCCCTGGCTGGTGGCCGGAGGCTGGACAAAGGGCGGCGGAGCGTCGCCGCCGTCCCTGGCCGGCGCGCCCGGCGCCGGCGCGGCCTGCCGCTGCCCGGCGGGCGTGCCCGCGCCGGGCGCGCCGCCGAACCCCGTGGCGATGAGGGTGATGGACACCTCCTGCGTCATCTTGGGGTCCACCACCGCGCCGAAGATGAGGTTGGCCCCGGGGTCCACCAGGTCGTACACGATCTCCGCGGCCTCGTTCACCTCGTACAGTGTGAGGTCCGCCGGGCCCGTAATGTTCCACACGATGCCCGTGGCGCGCTCGATCCCCGTGTCCAGGAGCGGGGAGGAAATTGCGGCCAGCGCCGCGTCGCGCGCACGCGTCTTGCCGCTCGCCCGCCCCTGGCCCATGAGCGAGGACCCGGCATTGGCCATCACCGCCCGCACGTCGGCAAAGTCGACGTTGACCAGGCCGGGGACGGTGATGATGTCGGAGATGCCGCGCACGCCCTGGCGAGGGGTGAGGGGAGAGGGGGTGAGATTGGTGGTGGGAGGTGGGGCGAGGGTTGGAATGAAGGGCGCGGTTGTGGTGGGGGTTGTTGATACTGAACGTTGGCGAAGCGCCCAAGAAGGGTGTAACGCTGGTGGATCTGGACCTGGAAAATAGAGTATAACCAACAACTCTCATGGCCACGCTACTCAAATCAACCCGAATATGGCATGAGGAGTGTCCGGGTGCAAAGCCTCAGCGTCAGACGCCCAGCATCAAGATCCCAGATTGGCCCAGAAAGAATGGACCAGTCTGTCTCGCCTGGCGAAGGACGTCGTCTGCCACGCGGAAGGCCTCAGTCACTGGCAGGTTGGGGTCCACCGCCGCCAGGAGCTTGTCGTTGGGGATGATGATCAGCGTGTCCACGCTCTGACGCAGCGCCTCGATCGCCTCGGCCGCCTGGGGAGGTGGTTTGCGGGAAACGGTGAGGATGTGTGTGAGGTGGATGGTCTAGGAAGGAGGTTGGAGACCGAGATGCATGGACTGGAATGGGAAGGCCGCTTTGGAGGTCACAGAAGAGACATTGCTGAGATGATGCCATGCTAGTGCACTGGTTCAGTGGAGAAGTGCGTGCTGGGGCATTCGGTTTGTGCTCTGCATGCCCACAGGTCCATTGTACACGAGTTGAACCAATTGCGGCCCAATCAGCGTCAGCTCTGCAAGCAACTGCATAATGACTGAAAGCAAATTACTCCCTTAGGCACCCAGAACGCGCCTGGTTCCGACGCATGCGGCCCTCGAAGGAAAAGGGGGTGGTCACGATGGCGACAGTGAGGATGCCCAGGGACTTGGCGATGGCCGCCACCACCGGGGCTGCGCCAGAGCCGGTGCCACCGCCCATGCCGGCCTGGGAGGTTGGAGACAATTAAGGGGGCCCGATCGTGTCGATTCTTGTACAAAGCAAGCATACACACGTTTGCAACCAGATACGAGCCCCATCTGTGCAAATGAACTGCCACGTCAGGCATCCAACGCTCTGGCCACCCTTCATGCCCACTCACCGTGACAAAGACCATATCGGAGCCGGCAAGGGCAGCCTCCAGCTGCGCCTTGCTTTCCTGAGCCGCCTTCTGACCGATGGCAGGCTTGCCACCCGCACCCAGCCCCCGGGTCAGCGTCTCCCCAATCTGCATCTTGTTGGTGGCTGCGACAGGGGAGGACGCTAAGGCCTGCGGGTGAGGAAGGGAGGCCAGGGAGGGACGGGAGATGGGTCAAAGGCCATCTTGGAAGGCTTGTAGTAGAAAAGCATGCACTCAATAGCAGCCAGGAGCAGCCTCACAAAATCTCCAGCAAACCACAGACGCCACACAGCGCTGCTGCCCCCTCATACCCCTCTGCACCAGCCTGGCTTGCCTGGGCATCAGTGTTGAGCACCCAAAAGTCGATGCCCTGCATGTCAGCTTTGATCATGCGGTTCACGGCGTTGGAGCCGCCTCCTCCCACGCCCACGACCTGGAAGAGGGCTCGTGGACTGATTCACGGGGCTGCATGTCGGAAAGGCGCTCGCGGCGCGGTATGGAAGCTCGCCATCGTGGCATGCAAAGTCAAACTTTCAAAAGGTGCAGGAGTGGACACCGCCGGGCCAACGGACCTTAATGTTGGCCTTCCCAAAGAGCGCATTGTCCACGGAGTTGGAGGGTGGGGCGTCTGATGGGGAGGGCGGACTACTTTTGGATGCTGGCGAGGACGAGTTGGGCCCGGCGGATGCCGCGAGCCTGGAGCAGGGGGTGCTGGCGGACTTTTTAAACGGGCCCATCGCGGGGCAGCGTGCCTTCCAAGGAACTGGCCGGGAAAACGGCGCAGTTCGTGCGTCTGATGGCCCAGCCATGGGACGTGGTCCCCGGCCTTGGGCCTGCCCGCAGGCAAAACTGACGCTCATCGCCCAGGGTGTGCAGCTAGGCACGAGATCAGCGGGCACAACTCGCACGATTCCGTTGAAATTTCTTTACCGCTCAGGTTCCACGAGTTTCCGGGAGCCCTTCCCTGCCATGGCAGCCCAGCGCGAGCCTGCTACAGCTGTTGGCCCTGCCTCCTGATCCGTTTGGACTTCGCGCGCTGCCCTCCACTTCCTGTCACCATCCTGCATCAGGGCGCCGAAGGGGGCACACTCGGGCCGGGCGGTACGCACAAACAGTGCGAGTACAGTGAAAACGTGCAAAACCGTGTGCATGCATTGGGCCCTGCCCTCCATCCAAGACGCCCGCATTCTCTGACACTGGTCGGCGTCGTGGCCGAGTGAGGGCCGGCGAGACAGCCCCTCCCAGACCTCCCCAGCTGCCTGCCCAGCACCCGCGCGGCGCCACGGGCCCATAAAACTGTTCACCACCGCACGCCGGGCGTTGGTTCTCGCACGGCGAGAGGTGCGCGGACCGGTCGGTCTGCTGCACGCCATGGCGGAGGCGGCAACTGCCACCCCACCGGAGCTGCCCACCAAGTGAGAGGGCGGCAGCAGCAGGGCTGTGTGATTGTGTTGAAGTAACTCCTTATATTGTTTTTTACATTGGTGCATGGCCGGGAACCTCACGCTGGCACCCCTACCCACAACACCCACACATACACAGGCCCATCCCCGAGGGCTTCACAGCGCGGACAGAGGGCAAGGCCACCATCCTGCAGCATGGTAACGATGTCTTCTACAACCCCGCTCAGGTGATCAATCGCGACCTGTCCATCGCGGTGCTGCGCTACTTTGCCGCCCTGCGCGCCACCGAGCCGGCCCCCACGGGCCGAGCGGCGCATCGCGCGCGTCGTGCCTCCCCCACGAATGCGGCGGAGGTCTCAACCCCTCCCACCCGCCCCGGCCTGACCGTGCTGGAGGGACTGGCCGCCTCGGGCCTGCGCGCCATCCGCTATGCGCAGGAGGTCCCCGGTCTGGCCCGCGTGGTGGCGAACGACCTGGACCCCAGCGTGGTGGAGGCCCTGCGCCGCAATGTGGCCTTCAACGGCGCCCCTGCGGTTGACCTGGTGGAGCCCAGCGTGGGCGACGCGCGCCTGGTCATGCTGCGCCGTGCCGGCGAGTTCGACGCGGTGGACCTGGACCCCTACGGCTCGCCCAGCCAGCTGCTGGACAGCGCGGTGCAGGCCGTGGCGGACGGCGGGCTCCTGCTCTGCACCGCCACCGACATGGCGGTGCTGTGCGGGAACAACAGCGAGACCTGCTTCGCCAAGTACGGGGCCTACCCGCTGCACAAGCCCTACTGCCACGAGCAGGCGCTGCGCATCCTGCTGGGGGCCATCGAGACCGCCGCCGCGCGCTACAAGCGCCACATCGTGCCCCTGGTCTCACTGTCCATCGACTTTTACGTCCGCGTCTTCGTCCGCGTCTACACCAATGGTGTGTGGGGGGTGCTGATGTACGAGCAGGGGTGGGAGGGCACGGGAAGGAGGGGGAGTGAGGGGAGGTGCAAGGGGCCGTGGAGGTAGAGCAATGCAAGGGTTGTATCGTATGGATCGAGAGGGCGCCGGGATGACGTGAGTAGGGTAGACTGAGTGCAGGCTGGCGTCGATGGGCCAACACCCAAGAAACTTCTGGCTCTGGGTTGGCACGGCCATGCCATGCCACTTGGGAACCCTCGGAGTGAGCCGTACCCCATGCAACCCCCCTCTGTTCTACAACCATGTCCAGCGAACGAGGTGAAGAACTCGGCCACGCGCATGGGGTACGTCTGGCAGAGCCAGGGCTGCGACTCCTTCTACTGGCAGCGCATGGGCCGACGGCTGATCAAGGGCAGCAGCGTCAAGTACGCGCCCGGGTCCGGGCCCGCCGTGCCCCAGGCCTGCCCCGAGACGGGCGCCGGCTTCACCATGGGCGGCCCCTTCTGGGCCGAGGCGTTGCACAGCGCCGAGGCGCTGGCCGGCATCCTGCAGGTCCTGCGCTCCGACCGCGCCGCCTTCCCAGCCTACGCCAAGGTGCACAGCATCCTCACCGCCGCCAGCGAGGAGCTGCTGGACGCGCCGCTGTATGTCAACCTCCACGACGTCTGCAAGACGCTCAAGTGCTCCGCGCCGCGGGCAGAGGTCCTGCGCTCCGCCATCGTCAATGCGGGGTACAGGTGCGCGGCTGGATGGAAGAGGGAGAGGAAGAAGAATAGGGTTGTGTTTGGGTGCGCGCAGTTATAGAATGCGACGTCAAAAGGGCAGCCATGCGGCGTGGCTTCAATGTGTTTTATGGCATGGGGAGCAATCACACATCCCTTGCATGCAAACCCTTTGCATGCTGGGATGTCAGCAACGACAACCCAAACCAGCAGCTTACCATTTCTCCTACCCGCAATCGCAGGGTGTCGTCCACCCACGCCTGTGCGCTGGGCCTGAAGACCGACTGCCCCTGGAACGTCTTCTGGGATATAATGCGCTGCTGGATCGCCGAACATCCGGTCAAGAACGTCCTCCCCGGGTCATGCTGTGAGTCGCAGAGGGCGGGAACGAGCGGGAGGAGGTTTTTGCCGCCTGCCATGACTGTGTTCGTCGCTGCCGCCAGAGTTCTTGGCCTTGTCCTTGCAGAATACCTTACTGTTCAGTGGACCAGGGGTGGAAAGGTGCTCTGCTGCTCCCTCACGCAACAGTCGAAAGCTCAAGAGCCACACCACGCATGGTTGCCGTGCACATTACCCAATTGCCCTTCAAGTATCCTGTGTCCCGAACACACTTTGAAAGCCTCCCCATGCCCCGCCCTCACAGTGGAGAAGATCCTGGCCAAAGCGCCGGAGCACAAGGCCAACTTTGCGCGCGCCACGTCTGCGCTGAGCAAGGCGCGGACCTCCAAGGTGGCGCGCTACCTCCCGAACCCCGAGGCCAACTGGGGTCCCAAGCCCAAGCATGGGAGGGGACCGAAGCAGGCCGAGGCAGGGGCGCAGGTGGGTGCCGCCAATGGCGCACACAAGCCCTCACCTGACGAGGACGGGGGTGCAGAGGCTGTTCAAGAGGCGAAGGTTGCCGCGCCACAATGATGAGTGGCAGCCAGAGCCCACTCCCTGACGCACTGTTTCCCGCTCATGGCCGCAGCCCAGCCGTGCCCTTCCGCGGCAGGCCCACCCGGTCACGTGTCCTTGAGTGCCGTGTCAACTGATATGCTGCCGGACATCTTACTCACCCACTGTGTTCTCCCTGCTACCTGTGGAGCTTACTGGCTAGGGTCTCTCTTTTTGCTGACAGACATCTGCAATTGACAAGTAACACCAACTATCAGACAATGCGGGTCCCCCATTTGCCAGGTAGCAAGGGGTCAAACGACGTCAGGAGGGGTACCAGAGATTCGTATGTACTGCTGCTCATCGCTGATCTTGCCAGCTCAATAGCAGGGCTTGCGCTCGTCTGCCTTTTTCAGCAGATCTCCAGGGCAACAAAAAATGGCAGTGCATGCGCTGTGGATCATGACATGATCTGGCGCAACGCGTCGCCCACCTGAGTAGCGAAGGGATAAGGCACATTGACTCTGTCAAGCCTGTGCATCACATCACTTCGAGGTGCTCTGGCTCCAATCACCATAAGATGCCACTGTCATCCTCCCGTGCCAGGCCCTCGCATCACCTGGCTGAACTTGAAGTCGTACCCTGCCTCCTGAGCCCGGAGAGGGAGGACCCTCTGGCCGTCCAGCACCACCGTGGCACCCTCACCCAACAGCAGCCGGATGGCAAAGTCAGGGACGGGGAGCAACGCCGGCCTGCAGGGCTTGTGTGTTGTGTCGTGCTCAGCTTGGGGAGGATAGGGGCGTGCAGTGATTGTACAGCTCAGCCTGACCGCATGCAAGAGGGAGAATCTGGTATACTTTGGCAATCTCTTCAGCCCTGCATCAAACATGCAGCTGTATCGCCCTCCTTCTCCACTCGCCTGCCCATGGCCGCTCCCAGCTCTGAGCACAGCTGGCCCATGCGCACGGGGGAGGGGGCGGTGGCGTTGTAGACCCCGGACCACTGCTCGTCCTTGAGAGCAGCCATCAGGATGCCAACCACGTCGTCCCTGGCACCATGGAATATCGAGGGGGCGTGAGATGGACACAGTGTTGCATTGCAACGGTCATGCTGCTTGGCATCGATCCCTGTGCTGCCTCCCAGTCCCCCTTCCCCTGCATCAGCCTCCCCACCCCAATCACAACCTGTGGATCCAGGAGCACCACTGCTGCCCGCTGCCCAGGGGTCCCCCGGCAAAGAGAGAGAACATGGGGATCATGCGCCCCAGGGCGCCGCCCTCCTTGCTCAGCACGATGCCGTTGCGCAGGATGACCACGCGGGTATTGGCCCGCTGCGCCGCCGACTCCCATTCCTTGCACACTTCCGCCAGGAAGTCTGTGCCGCCCCCGGACTGCTCGTTGAAAGTGGCACGCTCGCTGGTGCCGTAGTAACCCACGGCAGAGGCCGAGATGAAGGCGGGCGGGCGCTGGGCCTCCGGCAGCCCGTTCATGATGGCCTGCGGGAGTCATGAGGGAGAGCAGTGGAGGAGGCAAGTTGTGAAGATCGGGCGGCCAAGGGCACAGGAGGCAGTAAGGTATGGGACCCATGCAATGCAGAAGCTGCCATAGCCCTGGGGAGGGGGCACCACAGCTTTCATATCTGTGCTGACACAACACAGCCAGCGAGTGCCCACGCTCAATGACCCACCACGAGGCGGTTGGTGGTCTGCAGGCGCGAGCGCTTCACCTCTGCCTTGACGGTCGGGGACCAACGAGTGGCAATGGGCTCGCCTGCAAAGGAGGAGTGCTCAAAATCTAATGTATTTGTACTATGTACCATCACACCCTCCAGCTCCTTCATGCAGTCGGGGCATGGTCCTCCATGGCCAGTAATGGTAGCCAGGGCAGCCGCAGGCGCTCACCAGCCAGGTTGATCACACCGGCAGTGCCGGCGACGGCCGCGCTCCATTCCGGGGGTTCAGCAAACCGCAGGCCCCTGATGCGCGACAGCTTGTCCCGGGCGGTGGGGGCGTCCCGAGTGAGCACCCGGACCTCGTACCCCTCCTCCTGCAGGCGCGGCACCAGCCCAGACCCGATCAGACCTGTGGCCCCCGCCACCGCGACGCTCTGGCCCGCCTGGCAATTGACCACGACGATTCTTCTACCATGAAAATTGCGTGGGCCCGAGCTTCGATGCCTCGGCGTGAGGGAGTGGGGGATTCTGCATGCCGTACTCTGAGCCCGGCTCCATGCAGTCGGCATCAAGGATGCAGGTCGCGGGTCAGCTCCTGGCAGCCTCAGTCAGGATGCGAGCGACATGAATCTATATGCAGAGATGGTGCATTGACCCGGTTGTGGAGAGGAGGCGGATTGTGCGTGGATGGGGATCCACGTGCTGTCGGATCCTCGGTGGGCGCGCTGTGGGAGGGGTGGGCCTCCACGTGAGAGCGGCCAGCGAAACCCTGCAGGCACGCTTGACCAGGCTGGCTGCGTTGCATATGCGCGTGTTTGCTGTCTGTCATCACTGTGGTGTACGACTCGCACTCTGTGGCAGGAGCCTAGCCTGGCCTTTGGACGCAGTTCCTGTCACGCGTCGAAAACCGACTTGCAGACACACGAAACGACCCGATGGCTCTAGCTCACCAACTACAGCTGCACCAGATAGGATGCCTTCATAGGTGAGGAGGGGCAGGAGGCTGCCCGGAATGACCTTGCGCCTCGGGCTCACCGACGTGACCGAAGGCCCGGCCCCTCGTCACTCCCCATCGCAGGCCGACCCTGGCATGCCCCTCACGACTGCAGGCCTCCTGCAATGCCAGCCAGAGGTGAGCCGATGTAATCTACACCATCTATGTGGGCAGTTACTCGGCTCTGTTGGTGCCCTGCTGGCTCCTGTGTTCAACAGCACACCCTTCCCTTCCCCTGACCGCTCCAGGAACGCCGCCGCCCTGCGCGCCACCCCTCGCCCCTCCCTGGCGCGCACTGTGGCGAAGGCCGTCACGGAGACGGAGGCCGTGGGCGCTCCCACCTCCTCCATCGACTGGGACAACCTGGGCTTTGGCATCCAGGGCGTGGCACCGGTGCGTCGATTGGAGGGTGCTCCAAGTGTGGAGGGTGCACATTGCGCCCTGCCTCTGTGGATGGTATGGCTTTTCTAACATGCTGCAGTCTAGATTCAGTCCTCCTCAGCGATGAAACCCTCTCCTCCCCACTCATCGACAAAATCAGAGCATGTTTGTGGCCACCTTTGACACCGAAATGGGGGAGTGGAGCGAGGGTGGCGTCCAGCCGTACGGCCCGTTGCCCATGTACCCCTCGGCCCAGGTGCTCAACTACGGGCAGGCCATCTTCGAGGGGCTCAAGGCCCAGCGCTCGACCCGCGACCGCATCGTGCTCTTCCGCCCCACCTCCAACGCCGAGCGCATGCAGGTGCGTGCTGTGGGGTATGTGCACGAGGGTCTGGCGCAGGGTGTCTGGCTGCCTCCTGGGTGAGGTTCGTATGGGACATGTGCATTTGTGGGGAAGAACTCCTGCTCCCACCGTCAGGAAGCGTGCAAACGCGAAGCATCATGGCGGCGCGCTGGGGCAGAGTTCTCAAGCCTGCCCTGCCCTCCTTTGTCAACTCGAGCCTGATGAAGCATCGGCTCGTTCGTAAGGGACCCAACAGCCTTCCTCCTACCCCATCTCTCTTCGTAGCTGACCCCCCCACCTCACCTCCCAGCTCATCCGCTCCACCCTCGCACTCCACACATCCACGCAGGCCGGCGCGGCGCGGATGAGCATGGCCGCGCCGCCCGAGGACCTCTTCGTCCGCGGCGTGGAGGCGGCGGTGCGCTCCAACGCCTCCTACGTCCCGCCCCAGGGAAAGGGCTCGCTGTACCTGCGCCCGCTGCTCATTGGCTCTGGCCCCATCCTGGGCGTGGGACCCGCCCCCTCCTACACCTTCATCGTCTACGCTGCGTCGGTGGGCGCCTACTTCAAGGGCGGCCAGCTCAGCCCCATCGACCTGCTGGTGGAGACGCGGTTCCACCGCGCCGCGCCGCGCGGCACCGGCGGCACCAAGTGCGCCGGCAACTACAGCCCCGGCCTGGGCTCGCTGGCCGCGGCCAAGGCCGAGGGCTACTCTGACGTGCTCTACCTGGACGCCAAGCACGACAACTTCCTGGAGGAGGTGTCCTCCTGCAACGTCTTTGCCGTGTACGGCAAGACCATCCGCACCCCGCCCCTCGCGGTGCGCGTGGCAGGAGGAAAGTTTGTTTTTTTTGGTGGGGGGGGGTTGTAGAAAGGGCTGCTAGTTGCCATTCATGGTTGTTCGAGGGCAAGTATATGGATCGCAGGGGAGTCGGCCTCGTAAATGAAGACTGCCCCGATGTGTCCCAGTTCCTGCCACCTGATGACGCCATGACTGATCATGCCATAATCCCCCCCCTCCCCACGACCAGGGCACCATCCTGCCGGGCGTCACGCGGCGGTCGGTGATCGAGCTGGCGCGGGCCAAGGGGTACACCGTGGAGGAGGCCCCCGTCTCCGTGGCCGAGGCCCTGGCCGCCGACGAGGTGTTCACCACGGGCACGGCCGTCGTGCTGTGCTCGGTGGGGTCGCTGACCTACCAGGGCACCAAGCAGCGCTACGGCACCGAGGGCCAGCCGGGGCCCGTGGCGCTGGAGCTGTACGAGGCGCTGACGGGGCTGCAGCAGGAAAGGACGGAGGATCCCTTTGGCTGGGTGCACCACGTGCCGCTTTGAGGCCCTTCGGATTCGCAGGGAGGCGAGCCTCAGTTTTCATGGCGCCTAGTGTGCACCCCTCGGGGAATGCAATGCGAGCCAGCGAGGGGGGGGGGAGCCGCGCATTCGCAGCGCAAGGAGATGTGTATCAGTACTGTCAAACGGAGACCTTGCACCAGGGTCAGAAGGAAGCCTTGGGAGGTGACTCTTTGCAGGGACGGGCATCGTACATCGCACACCGCACGCAGGCCTTCACAGGGACCTAGGGCTCTCCCAGCGCGGCTCGGATGGCGTGCGCCACCCCGTGATCGTCGTGGCCGGGGACCACCAGGTCCGCCGCCTGCAGTACCTCTGGTACCGCGTTACCCATTGCCACGCCCAGCCCGGCGCCCCGGATCATGGCAAGGTCGTTGCCGCCGTCCCCCACGGCCATCAGGTGCCTGGCATCCAACTGTGGGGGGCGAGGTGGGACGCGTAGAGCATGTGCATGGGCGGAAGAAGGCTTTCATATGAAGGGGTGGGGGCGCAACCTCAGGGCGGCAGGTGGACAACCCGTCGGCACATGCGCCGCAGGCTGCCAACCCCAGTTCCCTCCTCCATGGGGGCGAAACGGTCGCACCCGTCCCACCCCTGCTCAAGGCTGGCTTGACCCACCTTGAGGTCGGCCAGGAGGTGCTGCAGGGAGGCCCACTTGTTCCAGCCGCGCGGGACGATCTCCAGCATGTTTGGCAGGGCCTGCATGGTCTCCGCACCAGTCCCCGCTAGGGCGGCCTGAGGGGGGTTTGCAGTGGGTGCTGGACCGCAAGCGTGGGAGTGTGATCGCCAGTGACTCCCGCGAGGAAATGACCCCCCTCCCACAATCCACTCCCGGGCGACCAGCGCCGCCACACCCTGCGCACCTCCCAGTGCGGCTTCAGCTGGGTGTCGACGCGCTCGGGGTCTGCCATGAAGAGCAACTTTCGGACGCCTTGCTGGCCGGCGGCGGCCGCGGCCGTGGGCACCAGGAAGGGTAGTGGCTCGTGGTATCGCGTGTGCAGCTCCATCAGCTCCGGCGTGAGCCTGGTGGTCAGGCACTCGTCCCCAAGAAAGGCACACAGCGACCCTCCGTGTGCATCTGGGGGGTGTTGGATAAGTTTGGAAGGTGGGGGGGGTTAGGGGACTGCGTCTTGGTGGTCTTCCCTCTGACCCAGGGCGCGAATGTACAGTGCAAGGCTGCACTTCCCCGGCCCGCGCCATACCACACCCTGCCGCTGCACATGGCACATGCCAACAGCATTATTCCGCACATCGCATAAAGACACTCACCAGAGTACTCGAAGGCCGCCTGGACAACGGCGGGGTCCAGGGCGGCAGAAGCCAGCAGGAGCCCGCCCTGGCCGTACACCAGCAGGCCCTGCAGGAAGATGCCCGGCGCGGCGGCCGAGGCCAGCTCGGCGATGCCCGTGGCGCGCAGCGCGGCCTGCGCGGCCGGCCGCGCCTTCCCGGTGGCCAGCACGACGTGCACGCCGCGGGCCAGCGCCGCGCGGATGGCGTCGGCGGAGGAGGAAAGCACGGAGGAGGTGCCGTCCAGGAGCGTGCCGTCCATGTCCAGTGCGATCAGCCGGATGTCGCGGGGCCCAGGCGTCGCTGTCGCTCGGGGAGAGGGCGCCGCGAGGGAGGGGGACAGCCTGCCGGCGCCGAGTGCCCCGGGCGACGGCTCCTGGGCGCCGCCGGCGGGTCTGTCGGCCTCAGCCAGGCCGATGAGGCCGGGGCCGCGCCAGCCCAGCGCCGCCAGCACCTGCCGCTCCAGGTCCGCCATGGCGGCCGCCTCCACCGGGCCTGCGAGGGGATGGTGAAGCTTTTCATGGGGGGTGACACGTGCTCCTGCATGCTGCCACTCCAGCAGACCCCGGCAAGCCGGTCGCGGCCCTCGCTTACAACTGCCCATCCCCCTTCCCTCGGCCCCGGAACAGATGGTCATCAGCCGCCGGACCCACCCTCTTCGTGGTCGTGGCCGAGGAGGTGAAGGAGACCATGCACCAGAAGCACTCGCAGCTCTTGCTCCAGGGCGTGCCTCCTTTCCTCAGCCTGCCGCGCGGCTGTGTCCAGAGAGATCAGGATGTCCCCCAGGACCTGGACTGGCAGCTGTGGGCAAGGTTGGGTGGGGGGGTTGGTGATGGGCAGCGTGTGAGTGCCGGCG
The DNA here is from genome assembly GCF_000733215.1 of Auxenochlorella protothecoides. NCBI lineage: Eukaryota > Viridiplantae > Chlorophyta > Trebouxiophyceae > Chlorellales > Chlorellaceae > Auxenochlorella > Auxenochlorella protothecoides. The sequence goes on from NW_011934321.1 coordinate 484,408, forward strand.
ACGGGTGGCAGAATCATGTGGTGCTGGCACTGGGGCAGCTGCTGAGCACTCGGCGGGAGGGGTCGACAGAGCAATGCCTGGGGCAGGGACTTTATGACGAGGTATGTACAAGGCACTGACAATGCAGAGCCCAACAGTTTGAGCACCTCGTCCCCACTGCATCCCCTCACAGAGAACCCCAACCACGCCTTGCCTTTGGGCTGTCGTCCTCGCCCTCGTCGCTCCCCATCTCGAAAGAAAGCACGTCTGTCGGCGCATCCACGCCGCGGAACTCGGCGTTGACCTCGCGGATGACCTCATCGTCCACGAGGGTGAGGGAGAGCTCTACCGTACCTGGCGTCCGGATAGGGTGGAGCATGCGTTATCGGAGCAGGACGGCGTGGAGGGAGGAGGAAGCATCTCCCATTCTCTGTGCCAGGCGCACCCTGCAACGAAGGAGACGGCGCCAGCACGGCCATTGCCTGTATTGCCGCTGTGGCATCCGCTCTGAGCCCACCCAGCAGACCGTCCAGCTCCTCCTCTCTGCAAGCAGATGAATGGTAGATGCCCAAGCTTCGGAGCACCAACTCAGCAGACGCTCCAGAGCGGGGTGGGGAATTTGTGACATTCATGATCACACACATTAACCAGCATGGTTGTACCTTAAGTTGGGAAAGGTGCCGTCGATCGACGATGCAATGCTGACATCCAGTTTCGGTGTGACGGAAGGGCCATGCTCTGCAGCGACACCTCGGCTGGTGCCTACGCACGCCAGCTGCGATCTTGACCCATGCTTGCAAGGATGAGTATCATAGAGTCTATTCAATGCCGATTGTGGCCTACACAAAGCTGCAAGGCGGCTAGTAGAGGGCCAGCTTTGTAACTGAGTGAGCCTGTAGCCCCTCCTGGGCGAGCATAGGAGGCGTAGGAGCGGGGACGCCCGCAGGCCACGACCTGCAGCCTGCATGGTTCCAAACCACCAAAATTATAATGGTGCCCTCATAAATACCATCCATGCATATCGTTAAAAGGGCTCCTCGCATATTCGCCTAGTTGAACCGGGCGTGAGAACCCACGTGACACCAAGACCATCCATCAGGCCGGAAGGTCCCGCGCGTTAGGGACCCGAGACTCGTGCAGCGCGCAAGGAGCATAGAGTAAGCCATACACTATTTAAGAGTACCGGGGCGGCCGGCACGATCTCGCTGTCATGGAGGATTCGGAGGGTCCCCCTCCTCCCACTGAGGTTTCGGTGTTCATGGCGGAGGAGGCCTACGTCTATCGCATCCCACCAGCGACGACTGTCGGCCATCGGGCCGAGACGTGGAATGTGAATTCCTGGTTGCAAGAGGTCCGGGTGAGGGTTGTCAGCAGGGATGAAGACGCCTGGGTCCGGCTGGAAGAGCTCGAAACCGGTACGGAACAGTGTTGAGGAGGGGTTGATGAGCTTGAACGCACTGGCTCGCGTTGCGTGGGTTGATGAGAGCTCAGTATTCAATCCATGGAGATGAGGGCATCCTTGAATTGTTTCCCAACAGGTAACCTATTCGCTGAGTGCCCAGTGCCCATTCACGTGCCTCTCTCGACGGTGAGCTGTAGTATGAGGGATAGAGGGTCTCGATCTGTTCAACTCCTATTGTCTTCTGTGTTCCCGACATGTGCTTGGGTGTCTCGGGGTGTTGGGATTTCCACTCGCATTTGCCTAATCAGGGCATACAAGGAAGGAGGCTTGCCCTGCACACACCCCAGTGAGCAGCGACGCACTGCATCTCGCCTTTCATCACTTAGCCACCTCCTTCGCACGCACCCCTGCAGGCAGTGGAGCCCGTCATTGACAGTTCACGTTATTTTGTGCTCAAGATCGTCGACAGGGACTCTGGTCGACATGCGTTCATTGGGCTTGGGTTCAGGTGAGCAGCTATGCTCGGTGAACTTTACGCGTGTGAGCATTGGCTTGGAAGCCACTCCAAAGCATACTGACTTCAATTTATGACACCCTCCAATGTTGCTCTGCAGGGAGCGAGAGAAGGCTTCGGACTTCAACGCCACCCTGCATGAGCACATGCAGTATGTGAGGAGGAAACACACGGCTGCCGGTTTGCGGACTCAGTACGAGGAACAGCTGGCTGCCAATCTGGCCATGGCAGCTCCAGACTCCCTGCCTCAGGCAACGGATTTCAGCATCCCAGAAGGCCAGAACTTGGTCCTCAAAGTCCCAGCGGTGTGTGGTGTGGCAATAGTGAGGATGCGGAATGCTGGGCGGGGAGGGAGGGGAAGTGGAGGGCTCTATTGAATGATTCCGTGCGCAAGGGAGCTTATCGGATATACATATGTCGAACATTATTTACCATTTTGAGGAGTGCTTCCTGCATTGACATGAAGGAGATGCTCGAAGGGGTTTCCCAGAGAAGGGGGACTTTCAGTACATGCACAACACAGCATATCTCAGCTTGCATCCTGGCCCCATCCCCTCTGACAGGCACACCTGAATGGGGGATGCAGCACTCCCAAGAGCGGGTTCATTTCTTCCAACCGAGGTCGGCTGAGCAAGACCTTCTCCCTGCTCATGGATGGCGAGGGCAATGTGATTGCAGGCATGTCGCCACGGACCACAGTGGACGAAATGGGCCTCTCTCCCTCCTCCTCCACATCCTCTGCACTGCCTGATGGGGAGGGCAGCATTTTCCTGGGATTGCCCCGCCTCAGTGGGGCCGCTCCAGTGCACAGGGATGAGTGGGGGGACTTTGTAGCATGATGACCCCTTGGCGTCGTGCCACGGCGCCGAGGCCCTGCCCCATTCCCATAGGGTTGCGAGGGTGCTTGCCGCAGGGGCCTGTATGGCATGCAGGACTCGTTGCAGAGCGCGATTTTCCGTGCCAGTGCCCACTTTTCCAAGCCTAAACATGCATCCATGCCCCGCGCGCATGGGTGGTCTCCCTCCTGTACTCCCGCTCCTGCCGTTCTGCCTGTCCTGTCATACAACATCACACCGGTTGACTTTCTGTTTGGCGTGCCCCAAACCTCCTGGATCCGACTTCCCTAAGCTCTGCCTTGATGTCGTCAGCCTCGGATCTCCGAGCAAAGTCGTCATGGGTATTCTCAGCAGGGGCCCCAAGAAGGGCAAATAGCTCACGCCATGTGTCAGGAAGCGAGGGGATTGGGAAAGGCTCAGGAGCCCTGCCGGCACCAAATATCACGCAGGGCTGCAAAGCGTCGGGGAGCGGGTAGCCCGGTGCCCCTTCCCGTGTGCTCCAGGGTCTGCAGATCTTCGTCCGACTCCTCGTCCATGTTCAGGGACAGGGGCTCCACCAGCCCTGCGCGGCGAGAAGGGGGCAGCTGAGGTTTGAGTGCGTGGATTGCGAATACTGTTGACCCTTGCGTCGCTGAGTGGGGCTGGCCCTTGCTAAAAGCAAAGGAGAATCGCGGGCCTTGAGCCCTCGCCGGACCCACCTTGGTCGAGGAGCTCGGAGGCTGCTTGGGCTTCGTACCCGGCCGAGTCGGGTGCCAGGAGGACGTCTGGCTTCCCGCCGGATACCGCGCTGCGCGCCGTGCTGGGCGTGTCTGGCTCCTCCAAGCTCTCCAGCAGGCCTGGGGGCGGGATGTTTTGCCCCGGGTGAGCAGGGGTGGGATGGGATGCAGGGGCAATGATCCTCGCTGTACGCCCTGCAGCAGGCTTGGCAGGCCGGCCGCTGGACACCGGTCACCCCAGTCCCCAGTCCACCACCTGCTGGCAGGCGGTCCTCGGCGAGGTCGTCTGGGGTATAGCGTGAGAGCAGCGCCAGCAGCGTCTCCGAGGACAGGCCGGGCGCGAGCTCCGCCCTGGTCCCTGCATCCAGCAGCGCCTGGGGTTTGGGGGGGAGGGGTTGTGTTAGAGACCCAAAGCCGGGTTGGTGCGATGCAGGGCGTGTGGCAGGCCGGTAGGATCACTCACCAGGCCATTTGGGACCCTGGGGTGGGCCGCCGCACTCGGTACGGACATCACACTGACTATCAATGGCACCTCTCCATCCAGCTGCTCTTCTCCAGGCCCCCACCTCACTCTTCCAACACCCCTGCACCCCCCCCCCCCTCCACCACCCCACCTCCTTGGGCATCATGAGCAGATTGGCTGCGGCCCTCAGGCCCGGGAAGTGCTCGTCGCCGCGCCGCCCCAGCCCCGCCTCGCCCGCCCAGCCGGCCAGGGCGGAGGCCGTCAGCTTCAGCGCGACGCCCGTGCCGCAGGTGAGCGCCCCGCACCTGGGAGCGCGGTGGTTGGGGGTGGGAAAGGGCTGGGTGGGACGGACGGGGAGGGAGCGGTGCGTACCCACCCAGTGTCACCCTCGGGGCATGGGCCAAGGGGTCGGATCGAACCCCCCCCCCCCCCCCCCCCCACTGCATGGATGCCTGGCACCACCCACTCAATGCCCCAGGTACCAGGCGTCACGCCCAGCGCGCCAGACTCCCTCCACACACAGACCTGGGGAAGGGGAGCAGGGCGGGGTCCAGCCCTGCCTGCTGTTCCCGCGCCTCCATGCGCAGCGGGTCGGTGCGCCGCACGCCGCTCCGCTCTGCATGGGACCGCCGGGAGGTGTGAGGGGAGGGGCACGGTGATGCACCGGAAGGAGAGCCTCCTCTCGTTCGCTGATGCAGAGTCCTCTCGTCTGCGTTGCCACCCGGGCCCCGGCCCCATGCAGCTTCACCATTCTGCTCACCCTCGGTGGCCTGCAGGCTCTCCAGCAGGGCGGCATCCACCCGGCGCAGCAGGCCCAGCATGACCCTCCTTCCCAGCAGCGCCATCTGGCGCCGCGCCCGCTCGGGGCACGCCAGTCCGCAGAGCAGCTGCTGTGCAGCTTCCAGTCCGGCGCACCAGTGCTGGACGGCGGGTGCCTGACGGGCGATGGGATGGTGCAGAGGAGGTGCTGGGGAGCCTTGCACTCGGGAGCTGGGTTCCGATGCGCACCCTGCAGCAGCGGAGATACCCTCCCTTGATAGGAAGACACATGCGCATGAGCCAGAACTGTTATGAACTGGAAGCACAGCGCACCACGAGGGCGTCGACGAGGTCAAGGGAGTCACTGGAGGCGTGTCCCAGGGAGCTTGTCCGGCTCTCCTTGCCATTCGAGTGACCAGCCCACATCCTGAGGTCCCTGTCTGTCTCTCGATGAGCGCTCGACCTACTGCTCGCGGCTGCTGCGGGGGTCGAAGAGGGGGCATAAGACACACCCTGCTTTGGCATCATCACACCAAAGCTGTGCAACGCAGCAGCCACCCAAGGCGTCGCAGCACATTCCTCCACCCCGCATGTGCCATCCAAACCCTGCATGCGTGAGACCGGCTCACCGGGAAGGAGCGCCCCTGTCCAGGCCAGTTCAAGCAAGGCCCCGTACGCCGTCCTTTCCAGTCCTAGGAGTGCCAGCTGTGACACCGGCGAGGCGGCGTCGGCACCCTCTGCAGCATCTTGGGCTCTGTCGGAGTGTGCGGCCCACAGAAACCATCGGAGCTGCACCAGATTCGACCACCACATGGCGAGCCTGGGGGTCGCAGCCGGTGTGGTGGAAGGGTGAGGGAATGATGCATCTGATGGCCATCTTAGAGGCACAGCGTTGATTGAAAAACTTAGACCGTCTCAGCAGCTGCACGCACAAGGCCACCGCAGGTGCACATGGCCACCACAGGTGCACAGACCAAGCAAATGCCACCACGATTGCAGCCGCATGTTGATGAAGCCGTCCATGAACCCAGGTAGACCACCACAGAGACGGGTCCCCACTGTACGCACGAGCATCTGACATGGGACAGCACCTATACCTCGGAGCGTCCTGCCAGCTGCTTGCCAGCGCCGACTCCAGGGCGCCCCTCGCTTCCTCTGCGAATGCAAGGTCGAGGGGCGCGTGCAGCGCGCACAGCGTGCGCGCCAGGCGCCGAGCGGGCCTGTACCAGCGCGAGGTCGAGGTCTCTGGGAGGAATGTGCCGCTGCCTCCAATCCGGTACACGCCCGCCTGCGCCGGCGAATGATCTGATGTTGGAAAGAAGCTGAACGTGGCGATGTGGAGACACCACTGGAAGTGGATACTCCCCAGGCGGAAAGGAACCCAGTGTAAGCACGCCTGGAGGGTGATTGTGTGCGCGATGCACTATGATCCACCTTGCCAAGCAGCGTGCCACCTCCCTACCAGGCACAGCAGCCAGGCCAGGTGCCAGCCGTGCCACTCACCTCCAGGGCTGCGACACAGACCAGCTCGGCTCTGGACCCATCGGAGACCGGCCCCTTTGCATCACGCCCCGCCGTCGACGGCGCGGGTGCCGTGGGAAGACCGGCTGGACTTGCCTGGCCTGCAAGCGCGCCGCTGTGCTGCTCCCCTTCCTCCGTGAGATCCCGTTCCCCCTCCTCCTGCTCCGGGGTAGAGGACACGGCGGCCCCCGGCAGCGCAGCGGGGTCCTCCAGGGAGCCCTCTGGCCGCATGGCGCTCCGTGGAGAAGACGCCTCCGCTGCGCCCCGGTTCTGCCACGCCCAACGCCGCACGGGTGACGCCGTGGTCGCAAAGCGGCGTGGCCCCGCCCCCGCCTCGCCGCTGCCCTGCTCCGGCAGCGGCTGACTGGAGGCATTGGTGGCGAGGGGGCCGGAGAGGGAGATGGCCCCCACCAGCGAGGGGGTGCGCAGGGGCGGCCTGGCCTCCCGACCCCCCTCGCCCGAGGCGAAGGGGCTGGCGGGGAGTGCCAGCGAGCTGGCGGGGCTGAGCACCACGCGGTGCGGGGACGAGGGGGGGCTGCGCTCGGGGCTGGCCGCCGGGGAGGCCTGGGGGCCAGCGCGGAACCCCGGGATGCTGGGCGGTGCGGAGGAGGGGCTGGGCGCGAGGGCGACGGCGTTCGGCGCCCTCGTCGCGGCGGCCGCCGCTGCCCGGTTCCGTCCCAGCGCCGCGGCCGAGGCCCCTGTCGGCGATGTCGCAAAGGGCTCGGGGCTCGTCCCTACAGCGTGCACGAGCGTCGCCGCTGGCCCGCCGGCCCGGAAGCTGGCCGGCGGCTGCTCCTGGCCGGGCGCCGCCGCCACGCCGGTGGAAGGGGGGCCCGGGGAGGGCATGCCGGGGATGCCGCGGCGCGCCCGCACGGCGGGCCTGTCCGGCACGGCGGCCGCCGCGGCCGCCAGCGCCACGTCGGACGAGGCGGAGCTCGCAATGCTGGGGCTGCTGAGCGCGACCCTCGCCCCCGTGCCCGGGGAGATGCCGGCCAGGTTCAGTGCGGGCGGCCGCCAGGCGGGGGGCGGCGAACCCTGGCCGCCGGCGGAGGCCATGGGGCTCGAGTCGGACACGGGCGCGTCTGCCACGCTGCGCATGCTGAGCTCCCCGCTCAGCGTGCTGCCCATCAGGGACAGGTCCTCGCTGGCGCTGCCGTCCCGCAGCGTCGACTGCGTACCGGCCTGAGCCGCGATTCGCGGTGACCGGTCGGTGGGAGTCGCCGCGGCGCCGTGGCCCGCTCGCCTGAGGCGGGGTGAGGGGGTGAGCACGTTGTGACGAGGTGTCGCAGTGAGAGAGGAACCGTGGAAGCTTTTGGAGCGATACGTTCCAATACAAATTTCAGAACTCGAGCAGAATGTGGTCGGCACCGACTGCTCTTGCAGCGTGTCCATGGACCCCTCAGGCAGGGGTCTCCCGCGCCATGCCTCGACTCGACAGATCCAACAGAAAGACTCACTCCACTGTGAATGTGAGGGAGGGCACCCCACCGGCTGCCTGGCGAGAGGGCGCCCCCTGTACAGGCAGGGTGGTGGGAACCCTGGCCTCCGCGCCTGCCCATGCTGCCAGGTCCAGGGAGACATGGGGCCCCGCGCTGGGTTTGCCCTTGGCCTTGCCACCGCCCGGCGCGATGGACAGGGTCAGAGGCTTGGGCTGGTACGCGCCAGAGCTGGTGTCCTGCACGTGGGGGAGAAGGATGGCCATTCCGATCTCAAGTGTCCGGACAGCTGCACAAGGCCGGTTCTGAGACAGTTGTCACCTTGCTTGTGAATGTCATAACAACCCCTCCCAGAGAAGAGCACACCACTCCGAGACACACAAACCATGCACCTGGTACATTGTGACTGGCACTCTTATGGCTTGAGCGAAGGAGTAGGTTGCCACGCTGCTCCGCCCAGGCTGGGGTGTGGGTTCCACCGGCCGCGTCTTGCCCATGTTACCGCCGCGCTGCCAACGGATCTCCAGGGGACCAGATGTGGGCCAGGGACCGAGCTCCTGGATATTCACTATGAACTCGGCCTTTGAGGCCGACTGGCCCTTGTGCCTGGACAGGAAACCCATACCGGTGGCGGTCGGGTCGGAGTGATCTCAGGTCGACCGTCCGGGCCAAAGAGCCCTAAGGAGGGGGCAAATACATGTAGTGGTTCTAGACACTATCTGCATTTCGTCCGCAATCAGCCGTAGTGCAGGAAAATGATACTAGGACGTTTTTCCAGTCCGAGCTGTAGGCATGGAAAAGTGATCAAGGAGCACTGCAACGATTTCCTCGTCAAGCAAAGTTCCGACAACCAAATGCATGGAAACACGTCTCAAATGGCAAATGAGACATGCCATGGGCTTCTTGAACTGCAGGGATAGTCAGTAAGCAGCCAAAAAATTGCTCTGCAAAAGCACAGGTAGTGCATAAACGTATTGGCAGCAGAGTACAGAAACTTCATTTTGTAGAGGGAATACGAGGGACTATGTTTCACGATGCTGTGTGTTCAGCAGCTTCTCTTCGGATCTTGAAGCTGCAAGTCCTGATGTGCTTGGTGGATCTTCAATCTGCATACCCCCTCCACCCTCGGCATGAGCATGACCGGCACCTGCAAGCGGATGGAATCGCCGAGAGAGTTGACAATGGGCGATCAGCGCGCGGCGCTCCCATACCCGGAGCAATCAATATTTGACAACGCCATGGAGAGCTCACGATTGCAACAACTTGATTTGCATCGCCCACACTGCACCACCTTACCGTCGCCGGCATCTGCTTGCGGGTTCTCCATGTCGGCCGCGCTGATGGGAGGTGCTGATGAGGCTTGCACTCTTACTCCTCGCTTCGATGGCATGCTGCTACAGCATGGGAGTATCGCGGCCAATGGCGAGGTCCATCCCAGTGAACGGGGTGAGCATCGTGGAGACCTGGGTGTCCCACAGTGGCCCGCATTCGAATACCGGCATGGAGCCCCCTTGCAGTCCTGACACATACATCCCCGCCTCCCTGCGCCCTTCAGAATCCATGAGTAATACCATGCCAGTGGGGTAAGAGATGACAGGAAGGCAGCGTTCCGCCTCCATGCCACCCCAGCCCCAGCCCCAGGGCGTGCGTCGCCCTGCCCCCACCTCCAAGCCCCCATCCAGCCCCGCCGCCACAGACCGGCGCATTCTGGTCATCCAACGGGCCCTGTCGGCCTCCGTGGGTGCCCACAGAATGCAGAAGCTGGATCTCAGGCACCCACTGACCCTGGTGCGCGTCGTGGTCAGCGACGAGTTCGGCGTGGACCCACAGCTGGCGGCGCTGGGCCTCCTGGGCGCGCTGTTGGAGTCACAGGCCGGCCAGAAGCTGCTGACTCAGCACATGGGGGTGCTCTGGAATGACCTGGTTTGTGCCATGTGGAAGGGGCCCCCCACCAATGTCAGGGTCTCGACTGGGCTCCGCACCTTCCTGACCAGCCTTGCAGGGCTCCTCATGCCCGATCCTGGGCCAGTGGGCGGCAGCATGGGTGAGTGTGCATGGAAGGGGATGAGGCTGTGGAGGATGGGCGCATGGAGCACCAGACCATCCTGAGGCTTTGTGAGGGGAGGCTGTGCTGCAGACAACACTCGTACACCTCGACTTCACTCATCTGTCGCCCCGGGGACATGGAGACGGTTCAGAGACTGCCCAGCGGCAGGGTCCCGTCTTCCAATCGCCTCCTGAGGACGCACGCCGATCCCCATGCAGCCGATCTCCTGTACCAGTGGTTTGTGCCGGTCCTGACCAGAGGCTGGGCCAAGCGTGGGGAGGAGCTGACGCCGCTGCAGGTTCAGAGCAGCCTGCAAGTCCTCCTTGGAGGCATCACAGGCGAGTGGTGGGGGTCTTGCTCCCTGATGCTGCGGGGCTGCCCCACGCACCGGCTCCCGACCGGGCCCCCATGTCCCCAAACCCCCTCCCTGCAGCCCGCAGCGTGGTGCCAAAGAGGTATGCCTCCCCTTGCTTTGCCATGTGCATAGCCCTGCTCGAGAGGGACGACCTCGACATGAACTGGATGGCTGCAATCCTCGAAATCTTGTACCAGGTTTGTGGATCTCCTGGGGTTACAGTGTGCCTAGGTGCAGCTGCACGCCGGCCCGTGTGCAGTCCTTGGGCGGACCAAGAAACGACGCGCTGTACATGCATCGCCCCCCGTCCTGCTCCGCTTCGGCCGCCGTCCTATCGAGTTGATGGCTGGTCGACGGGCGAAGCACGCCGCCGAGCATGCAGGCTGCAGACGGGCGTGGCGTTTGTCGCATGTCTTGTGCGAAGATAGGCGGCATGTCGTGCCCCACCCCGTCCCCACGTCGCCCCTGCAGACCATGGAGCACCCCCCCGCCCTGCATGCTGACTTCCGGAACATGGTGGACCTGCTGCTGGGCTGGGGCCTGGACCCCTCCTTCCCGCCGGCGTGCAGGCAAGTGCAGGCCTGGAAGAGCCAGGGTCAGCCATTTTGCTGCGGGCTCAGTTGCTGCTTGCCTCTCTGCGGGGGACAGGCAAGGAGCTACCCCTGCTGGGGCGTTGAGTTGAGGCATCGCCCTTATCCCGGTGCCCTCAGGAGCACCGACAGGAGGCGGTGGCGTTGGGGGGGGGGGGGGCGTTTTCCCAATGTTCTGTGGCAAAGGAAACAGCAGGCCCCCACACAGTCGCACACTCCCAAACTTGCATGCCCACCAGCGCCCACCCCTCCACCCACCCAAAACACACACACACAGGCTCAGGCTGTTCTTTCTGCTGCGCCGCGCCCCCCGCTGCTGGCTGGCAGACCTGGCCTGGGCGCGGTCGCTGCTCGCCAGCCTGGCGCTCGACGCGCGCTGGCGGCCCGGCCCCGACGGCACGGGCCCCGCGCTGGTGGTGCTCTGCTGCATGCTGCCCATCTGGCACGGCCTGGCCGGCTCTCCGGATGCGCACATCGTGGACGAGGCGCGGGCCGGGGCGGCGGCCACTCTGGCGCGCCTGCGCCTCCGTGACCTGGCCGCCGACCCGGCCGTCGCCCTGGCCCAGCTGAACGACCTGGTCCTCATCCTGCGGGGGCTGGGCTCGCTGCTGGGGGGCCCCGGCGAGGAGGCCGGTGCGGCGCGGGGTCTGCACGAGATCGGCGACAAGGGAGTGGGGGTGGAGGCTGATGAGTGGCTTCCGTGCACCGACCGCATCCAGGCGACCCTGCGGTCGGACGGCTGGCAGGCCCGGTGCGGGGGCGACCGCCGGCCCCCAGACCTGGCGTGGTCGCTGGAACTGGCCCCAGCCCCCGGCCCCCTCGCGGAGCTCAGGGCCCAGGCCGCGGCCCTGCTCCTGCGGGCCCTGGCGCTCGCGGCGCCCCGGTCAGCCTCCGCCGCCGGGAGCGTGCTGGAGGACCTGGCAGCGCTCCTCACCCCCTGCGACGGCCACATCGACCACGGCGTGGCGCGGCAGGCGCGGTCCGCGAGCGGGCGGCTCCTGGGTCTAGCCGCGCACCCGGTCTGGGCCGTCCGGAGCATGGCCGCGTGGGTGTACGCGGCCTCGCAGGTCACCCCGTGCACGGAGGTGCAGGCCTGCGCCGAGGCGCTGCGCAGCGGCGGCGCGGCGGTGAGGGGGCCGAGCGGCGGGGCCGGCGCGGGCGAGCGGGACGCGAGGGAGGGCCGCAGGGTGCTGCTCACGCGCCTGTGGTGCCTCGAGGCGCAGTGTCGGGGCATCCCGGACGCCGCGTACGACCGGCCGGCCTTCCACGTGCTGGCCGACGCCGTGGTCGGGGCCGCAGCCGCGGACGCGGACGAGGCGGTGCTGGGCAAGGCGGTCGCGGCGCTGCGCGCGCTGGCCCGCTGCACGGGCGCCGCCGGGGCGCGGGTCGAGTGCGTGCAGGCCCGCCTGCTGGACGCCGCGCGGCGCGCCCCGCTGCACGGGCTGGTTGCGCCGCTGCTGGACTGGGTGGCGGGCGGCGAGGCGGCGTGCGCGGGGCCGGGCCTGGTGCTGGCCCTGGCCCGCGCTGCGGCCGCCAGCCTGGCCTGCGAGACGCGGGCGGCCGAGACGCTGGCCGCGCTGACCGCGCTGCGGCCGCGGCTGGCGGGGTGCTGCGGGCGGCTGGGCGTGCGCGGCGCGGCGCGCGTCTGGCGGGTCTGCAGCCTGGCGCTGAGCCATGCGACCTGCGCGCACGTGCGCGAGGCGGCGGGGCGCTGCCTCGCCGCTTCGGCGCTGCCCGTGGGCTGGCTGGCCGCCAGGCTCGCCGACCCAGGGCCCTGGGTGCTGAAGTCCGAGGGCGGGTGGATGGAGTCGGGGGCGGGGCGGAGGGGCGACGAGGAGGGCAGGGTTGAGGAGGAGCGGGGGAGAGCGGACGAGCAGGGGGCTGGCCTGGGCGAGGGTCCAGGGCCGGAGGAGGATGGTTCGGAGGCGGAGCACGAGGCGGAGGACGAATCGGGGGCGGACGACTGGGCCGCGATCCTGCTCCCCCGCCGCGCGGACCTGCCCGCGCTGGCCCCTCGCCCCGGTGCGGAGCTGATGCGCACGGTGCTGCTGCAGCCCGCGCTGCACGCGCCGCTCGTGCGTGGGCCCGTGGAAGGCCTGGAGACGACGCCACGGACCCTCAGCCCCGGCGACCCAGACACGCTGGTGGCGCCCTGGCTGCTGCGCGCGCTACGCTTGCACGCCGCGGCCTGCGCCGCGACAAGCGCCGCCGGCCCGCCCGCAGGCGCCGCGCACGCTGCCTCTCCGCCCACAGCCGTCGCGCCCGCCGGCACCCCGGCCGCCACCACCCAGGCTGGCGCCGCCCAGCCCCCCGACCCCACGCTCGCCGCCTCCCCGCCTGCCACCGCCCCGCCGGCAGCCGCCACGCGGGCGCCCCAGCCGCCGCTGGCCTGCGAGGCCGCGCTGCTGAGCCACGGCGTGGAGGCGCTGGCCCGCGCGTGCGTCGCGGCGCGGCTGCGCTCCAGCGCCGGGTCCGCCGCCGAGCTGTTTGGCTCGCTGGAGGCCGCGCTGGGGGCCTGCTCTCCGGGAGACGAGCCCGTCGGTGCACGAGGGTGCGGCCGCCCCGCCGCGGCGCGCGCCGTCCTCCTTCTCGACTTCCTCTTTGCGCTGGAGCGGGAGGCCCACGCGGCGGCGCGTGGGGACGAGCTCTACCCCGCCCCCGCCCGCGCGTTCTTCGCGTCCAACATCGGGGAGCTCCGCGGCCGGTTTGCGCGCCTGCGGGCCCCCGCCCTCGCCGCCGCCGAGGCCCTGCGCCTGGACGCGCACGTCGTCTACCACGCGCAGCAGGGCCTGGCGGACCTCGCGGGCCGCGCCCGGCGCGCGGCGCGCATCGAGCGCGAGGCGGCGGCCGAGGAGCGGGCGACGGCGGAGCGCAGGGCGGCCGCCGACGCCGACGCGGAGCGCGTGCGCGCGGCGGGCCGGTCGCCGGCCGGC
>NW_011934321.1:499214-500718 GCF_000733215.1 Auxenochlorella protothecoides
CGCAGCGGCGGGGAAAGCCGGGCGGGACCTCTGCATGGCGGCGCTGGAGCTCGCCCTCCCGCTGGCGCGCGCCGCGGTCGCGCGCCGCGACCCGGAGCCGCTGGCGGGGCTGGCCGGCCCGCTGGGCACGCTGCTGGGCCCTGGCCCGGGCGAGGGCGGCCGCGCCCCGCGTCCCCGGGCCTGGCTCGAAGCGGCCACACTGCACGCCTGCGGGCGGCACGAGCAGGCCGCCGCCTCCTACGCTGCCGTCCTGGGGTCCGGCGGGGCCGGGCTGCCCCAGGCCCTGCGCCTGGCGCTCGAGGAGCTGCACGCGGAGGCCTGCGCGGAGCTGGGCGACGAGGCCGGGCTGGCCACTGCGCTGGAGGTGGGGTGGTCGGGGTGGAAAGGGGGGCGCTCACGGCTGGGCTGGGCCCGGCCTCGTGCGGCGCGTGTCCACGGCTGTTTTGGTCGGTGGCCCCAGGCCGACTCTGCATGTCACAGCATGGGGTGAGGGTGGGCCTGGCTCGCCTCCGCCCAGCTCCCCGATCTTGCTCCCGACTCGCGCCACACACCCCCCTGCATCCTCCCTGGCCAAACCTGGCAGGCCTGGCGGGAGCGCGCGCCGCCGGCCCAGCCTGCGCCGGCGGCCGTCGAGGCCTGCCGCTCCCTCGCCCGCTGGACGGCGGCCGCCTTCCTGCAGGAGGACCGGCGGAAAGACGGCGCGCCGTGCGCCGTCGCGGCCGGCGCCGACGCGCGAGCCCTCGCGCTCTCGGGCCCCACCTGGCACGAGCCGGGTGAGGAGCGCCTGCGGGCCGTGGCCCGCAGGCTGCGCGCCGACCCCCGCGCCGCGCCGCCCCGGGCCTGCTCGGCGCGCTGGGCGCCACGGCCCTGGGCAGCGAGGAGGGCAGGCTCATCCTGGTTGGGGCCTTCTCCCCCGACTCCGACCTGGCGGACGAGACTTCTGAGTACAAAGGGTCACGCCTGCGCTTCGACCCCTGGGTGACGCTCCCCGTTGGCGCCGTCGCCCCACCCCACACGCCCGCCCTCGGCGCAGCGCCCGCGCTGCAGCTGCTGGCGGCCGTGCGCGCGGGGGGCGGGGCGCGGAACCCCGCGGGGGAGCTTGCTGTCCTGCACCTGACGCTGGCCGCCGCCGGCGCGGCGGCGGGCGGCGGCAATCACCGCTGCGCCGCGCGGCTGCTGCAGACGCTGGAGGCCGACCTGGAGACGGGCGTCGAGCTGTGCGCCGGCGCGGTGCTGGCGGCCGCCGGCGGCCCCGCCGCGGCCGCGCGCCTGGACACCACGGTGGACGCCTTTGATTCCTGGGGCATGCTGCACGTCGCCGCCAGCATCCTGTGCGAAGCGCCGGGCCCGGCCCGGGCGCCCCTCCTCGAGGCGCTGCTGCGGCGGGGCGGGGGGGCCCGGGGCGGCGCCCCAGGAGCGTGCTGGAACGGGGGGGCGCACGGGGTCGGCGACGCGCACGACCCGGGCGCGCCGTCGCGAGACGACAGCGTCCGCGCCGCGCCGA
>NW_011934321.1:502064-505269 GCF_000733215.1 Auxenochlorella protothecoides
GCCGCGATGGCTGAGAAGGCGGCCGTCGCCGCGATGGCCGCGGCGGCCAGCCTCCTGCCCGGGCGCCGGCTGGACCTGGAGGACGTCGCGCCGGGCCTGCTGCACCTGCCCCCGGGCCTCCTTTGCATGCCAGGTGGGTGGCGTGGATGGGGGGGTGAGGGGAGGGTGTGAGGCTGGGAAAGGGAGTGTGTGGGGGGGTGAAGGGAGGTGGGAGGGGAACGCCCATAATCGGCTGGGGGGTGGGGAGGAGGTCCTCCACCCCCCGCGCCGTGCCGCTTTGCGCCCCCCATCACATCGCTCTGCCACCCACCCCGAAGACTCCAGATCCACGCCGTCGCACCACCGTCTCCCCTCCCCTCTCCCTCGCCCCCGCCAGGGTGCGAGCACGTGCGCGTGGCTGGGTTTGCCTCCGGGACCGTGGATGTGCTGCAGACCAAGACCCGGCCCAAGCTGGTGCACCTGCTGGGGGAGGACGGCGTGGCCCGGCCCTTCCTGCTCAAGGGGCGGGAGGATGCGGCAGCGCACGCCTGGCTGCTGCGCCTGGCGGACTTGACGCGGCGCGCGGCGGCCTCGGCCTCGCCCACGCTGCGCGACGCCGCGCCGGCCTACGGTCTGCTGCCCCTGGGCCCCCGCGCCGCTCTGGTCCAGTGGCTGCCGCGCGTCACGCCCCTCATGGAGCTGCACTCCCGGGCCGCCGCGGCGGCGGCGCGCCAGGCGGCGCTGGCGGGCGAGGCCGCCGCAGCGGCGCGCGACGGCCGGGCCTTCGATCCGGCCGTGGAGCGCGGCGTGCCGCGCCCGCCGCGCGCTGCAGAAGCCTTCAAGGCCGCCCTGCGGGTGAGGGATCCGGTGGTTGGGTGCGTGGGTTGGAGGAGGAGGGGGGAGGGGGCAATGGCGGCGAGGCGCAGGGGCTGCCGGCGCGGGAGGGGTGGGTGTGTTTGTGGACGGGAGTTCTACCGCGTGCCAGATGCAGCCCCGCGGAACGGCCTGGACGGGCGCCTCGATCGCGTCCTCGCCCCGATCAAGTCATCTCCCCCCTTCCCCGACACACACATGAACACGCCGGCACAGGCCCAGGGCGTGGACCCCGCCGCGCCGCGCGCCGAGTGGCCGGCGTCCGCCCTGCGCGCCGTCTTCGCCCGGCTCCAGCACGGCGCCGCGTCGGACTTCATCGCGGCCCGGCTGCTGGCCGGGGCCTGGGGCCCGGGCGACTGGTGGCGCCGCCGGCTCAACTTTGCGCGCTCCGCCGCGCTGCACAGCATGGTGGGCGGGCGGCCGGGTGGGCGGGCGGCCGGGTGGGCTTGCCTGAGGGTCTGGGGTGAGGGTCGGGGTTGGGGACGGGGCACGCATCCGCGGGCCAGAGACTCCCGCCCCGCTGCAGGACCAGGCGAGGGCTGTGCCCCCCCTCCTCCCACCGTCCACCCACCCCGACCCTCTGCCGCAGACCGGGTGGGTGCTGGGCGTGGGAGACCGCCACCTGGACAACATCTTGCTGCGCGAGCGCGACGGCCGCCTCACCCACGTCGACTTCGACCTGGTGTTTGACAGGTGTGCGCGTCCGAGGGGCCTGGGCGGAGGCGGGGAGGGGTCGTGCGTGATGAGTGTATGCCTGGACGGGGGACTGTGCAGGCCGGGGCTGGCTCGCCGGCCGGTCCACGAGATCGGCGTGTGAGCGGGGATCCCTGTTGCGGACAGGCGCCCGCCGGATTCCCAGGATCTCCCCATGCCGCCGGAGCGCACTCCCGACGTCCGACCGCCCCGAGACCCCGCTTTCCCGACGACCCACACCCCTTCCTACACACTGCAGGGGCAGGGAGCTGAACGTCCCCGAGACAGTGCCCTTCCGGCTCACGCGCTGCATGCTGCTCGCGCTGGGGCCCGTGGGCGCGGGCGGCCCCTTCGCCGGCGCCTGCCACGCCACGCTGGGCGCGCTGCGCTCCCACGCCGACGTCATGCTGGGCGCGCTGGGCGTGGCCCTGGACGACCCGGGGATCCGCTGGCGCGTGGAGGGGGCGCAGGCGGGCGTCAGCGGGCTCTGGGCCAAGGTGGCCGTGGCGCGGGCGGATGCGCTGCGTCTCACCAGCGCCGCGCGCACGCTGGAGCGGCTGCTGCCCCGGATGGAGCATGCGCTGATGCCCCTCGGCATGCACATGCTGTACTTCATCAGCAAGCTGCAGATCGACCACGGCAGGGACGGCAGGGGTCTGGCGCCGGCGGGCGACGCGGCCGCGGCGCCGACAGGCGGGGCGCGCGGCGCGCCGGCGGGAGAGGCGCCGGCGGCGACCAGCGGCGCGCCGGCGGGCGGGGTGCCGGCGAGCAGGGTGCCGGCGGGCGGCGCGCGTCCGGGCGCGAGCAAGCGGGCGCAGCGCCTGGCCGCCACGAAGCAGATGAGGGGCGCGGCTGCCACGAAGAAGGCGCAGGACGCGGGCACCACGGAGCTGGAGAAGGGTTCGAAGGCCGACCGGCATGCGCAGGATGCGACCACCGTGGCAGCCTCCGCGACGGGCGCCGCAGCAGCAGCCGCGGCGACCGCGAGGTCCGCCGCCGCAAAGGCCAGGGAGCGGGCTGAGGCCGCGGGCGCGGCGCTCGCCCGCGAGCACCCGCGCCTGCAGACCGCCCTGGCCGAGAGCGAGGTCGCTGCTGTGGCGCACGCCCAGCTGCTGGACTCCCTGCTGGGACCGAGCCACGGCGGCGCCGCGGCCCTCGTCCAGGCCGTCGACCCGGGCGCCGCGCCCGCACTGGCCCTGGGGCCCATGGTCGCGGGGTGGCGGGGCGTGCCACCCGACGCCCTTGCCCGCGCCCGGCTCCAGGCGGCGGGGACCGATGCCGAGCTGGCGGGCCTCTTGGACAGGGTGAGGTTTTGGGGGGTTTGGAGTAGGGGGGGTTGAGGATGCAGGAGGGGCAGGGTTTGGGGGAGAAGAGCGGGAGGAAGGGCATGCAGGGGTCGTCATGAACAGGTGGGAAACATGGGCAAGAGCCCTGCACGTGACCGAAGCTGAAGCAGCCATGCGGTGGGGCGTGGACACATCACCGCCCCGCACCCTGGGCCAGCGGCCAGTCCCTCGATGCTCCTGAACCACCACCCTCGCAGCGCGGCCACTGCACGCTGGTCCTGGCCGAGGCCCTGGCGCGGTACCGGGGCGTGGCGGCCCTCCTCCCGCCCGGTACGATCGTGCGCACCACCTTCCCCGCGCGCGCCGCCGAGGCG
>NW_011934321.1:506149-527951 GCF_000733215.1 Auxenochlorella protothecoides
GCGGTGGGGCGTGGACACATCACCGCCCCGCACCCTGGGCCAGCGGCCAGTCCCTCGATGCTCCTGAACCACCACCCTCGCAGCGCGGCCACTGCACGCTGGTCCTGGCCGAGGCCCTGGCGCGGTACCGGGGCGTGGCGGCCCTCCTCCCGCCCGGTACGATCGTGCGCACCACCTTCCCCGCGCGCGGCGCCGAGGCGGCCAGGGCAGCGCTCGGCGTGAGCCTGGGCGAGGCATGTGCGCGTGGAGGAGATGGCGCCGTCGTCCGTGCCACCGCCGCGCACCTACGTGACCTGGCCGAAGCTTGCCGCCAGATGGTCGAGGGCAAGGGAGGGGCAGGTAGAGAGGCAGTGAGGGAGGCAGGTGGCAGGTCACGAAGCCCACCACAAGCCTGGCCCGGCCTCGAGGCCGGCGCCGCACCGGGCTCAGAGCAACAATCCCTGCGGTCGGCGAGCGACCCCGACTCGGACCTAGACGCGCTGCTGGGCCGGAGCCAGCGCCTGGTGCTGGGCTGGGGCTCCCTGGCGCTGGACCTGCGCCCCGCCTTCCCCTCCGACCTGCTCTGGGGCGAGGGGCGGCTGGCGTGGCTGGCCCCCGCGGTGCAGGGCATGGACGCCCTGACCACGGCGGCCGCGGAGCTGCGGCTGGCCGTGCCCCTGCTGCTGGAGGGCATGCATGGGGGTTGGGGCGGGGCGGGGGGGCCTGCGGAGGCGGGGGAAGGTGCTGAGGCGGGCGAGGGCCAGGGCGGCGAGCCGGGCATGGAGGCGGGCACGGATGCCGGCATGCACGCGGCGCGGGCGGCTGTGGAGGCCCCGCTCCGCGCCGCGGCGGACGGCGTTGCCGGCCTGCGGGCGGCCCTAGGTCTCGATGCGGACGGCGGCGGCGGCGGCGCCGACATTGCGACTCGCGAAGGCCCGGCGCTCACCAGGCGCGCGGCGGAAGCGGCGGAAGCGGCGCGGAGCGTGGACGCGGGCCGGGCGGCGCGCGCCGTGCTGGAAGGAGCCATCGGAGCGATCGCGCGGCGCGAGTTCCTCCCTCTCGTCGCGCGTGCGCTGCTGAGCACCGGCGCCAGCCTGGAGGCGAGCCTGGCCGGAAAGGGCGCCGCGAGCGCAGTGCAGTGGGGGCCTGCGGCGAGTGGAAGGCGCGGTGATGTCCCTGGCGGCGGCGCACCTCGAGGAGCAGCACTGGACGAAGGCGTTCGCGACCACCCCCCGCCCCTGCCCGAGTTCTTCGGCGGCCAGGACGACGCCTGCGCGCGCGAGCTCGTGCCCTTCATGGACTTTGATGATGGCATGGCGGGCATCGGTGAGGGGCAAAGGAGAGGCGGGGTGGGGGGACGGGAGGGGCTGTGTTTTGGGGCCCTGCTGTGGCTGATACCTGCTCGATGGGAAGCGTCTTGCTGGCTGTGTTGCCAAGGCAAACGGGCAGCGCCGTGCGTTGCCCGTCCCACAGCACCTGCCACCCGCTGGATTCTTGGTCGCGATCCGCTGGACCCCCTCGTGCGCAGACGAGCCGCTGGAGTCCGGGTACCTGGGGGGTGCCCTGGAGGACAGCGACGAGGAGCAGCCCCTGACGGCGGCGCACGAGTGGCTGGAGGAGACGGGCCTCGAGCGCGACGCGGCGGAGCCGCCGGCGGGCGCGTGCCACGACGGGCCGGTCGCGCCGGCGCCCGGCCCGTCCCCGGACCCTGGGCTGGCCGCGGTCCTGGCGGGCGCGCAGGAGGCCGCCGGGCGGCTGGCGGCTGTGGACGCCTGCTCGCACGTCGCCCGCCTGGCTGCGGCGGAGGCGGAGGCCCAGCTGGCGCGCCTCTCGGCGCGCGCGGGGCTGCTGGAGTGGGCGGCGCCGGGGTCCGCCCCGGCCGCGCCCGGGCCGGGCCGCGCCGCGCACCTCGCCGCCCTGGCCGACGCACTGGGCGCGCTGGGCTCGGCCGAGGCGGCGCTGCAGGCCTGGGCCACGGCGGACGCCGAGGTGCAGACCCTGCTGGCCGATGCCTGCCCCGCGCCGCTGCGCTGGGGCCTGCACGCCGGGCTGCAGGCGCGGCGGGACTGGCTGGCGGCCGCCAGCGAGGCGGCCGCCGCGCTGGGAGGCCTGGCGGCGCGCCTGCTGGCGCTGGAGGCGGAGCGGGAGGCCGGCGCCCCGGCCCCGGGCTCGGCGCGCGCGGCCGTGCTGGCGACGGCTGCCGCGGCGCTGGGCGCGCTGGACGAGGTGGAAGCCGCGGCGCGGGCGGTGCAGGGGGCGGAGGCCGAGCTGCGGGCTCGCGAGGCCGAGGAGCGGGAGGCGCAGGTGGGTGGGGGGTGGCAGGGGGGAGGGGTCAGGCGGGCGGGGTTGGTGGGAGGGCTGGACAGGGCCGGGGTGTGGGGGGGGTGCCCAAGGAGCCCATGTCGGTTCTGTGACACTGGGAAAATGGCAGACCTCGGGCGTGCCTGGGACTCCCTGGTGCCGAAACAACCAGACGCTGCGGGGTGGGTCCAGGGCACAGCCTGCGTGGATGCGACGCATCGCCGCACGCATCTACGCTTGACTGGCGGTGTGGGCGCTGGGGACCCGCCGCGACCCCGAGAGCACCGACTGGATCCCTATTGTTTCGACCGCGCCCCTCCATGCACGGCGCAGGCCGCGGCAGAGGCCGCGGCAAACACAGCGGCGCAGGCCGCGGCAGAGGCCGCGGCAAACACAGCGGCGCAGGCCGCGGCAGAGGCCGCGGCAAACACAGCGGCGCAGGCCGCGGCAGAGGCCGCGGCAAACACAGCGGCGCAGGCAAGGGCAGAGGCGGCGGAGCGCGCCTCGCAGACGCTCACCCCGAACGACCTCCATGCCCTGGAGCGGATGATGGGGGTGCTACCGGAGCTGACCTCGGAGTGCGGGGAGGTGGTGGACGACCTGAGCCGGTTTGACAGCTCCACCCTAAGTCTGTACGATCAGGAGGGGGCGTGGGGCGGGCCGGCGGCGGCGGCGTTCGCGGGCGTCCTGCCGGACATCCTCGCTGTCCCGCCGCGCCTGGCTGCGCTGGGTGAGAGGATCGCGGAGCTGCGCGCCGCGGCGTCGGCGGCTCGGGGTGCGGGGCGCGCCGGGGGCAGCGCGCCCCGCCCCGCGTCTGTGCGGGAGCTGATCCCGGTACTGTTGGCCGAGGCGGCGGAGATCGCGACCAGCTGCGATGCCTGGCAGGCGGCGACGCCGGCGCTGCTCACCCTGGCGGACGAGCACCGGGGCAGGGCGAGGCTGCTGATGGCCTCCGCCAAGGCCGAGGAGGAGCGGCGGGGGCTGCGCGACGAGGTGGCTGCCGCGGCCGCCGACATCGCCGCCCTGGCGGCGGGAAAGAGCCTGGAGCACGGGGCCGAGGCCGCGGCTCGGCCGGTGCCTCCGATGGAGGCGGACCTGGCGGCCGCGCCGCGCCCCGTCGCCACCTCGCTCTTCCAGGCCCAGCCCCGCGCCAAGCCGGAGTGGATCAGGGCGACGATGCAGCGCGTGGGCGGACGGATGCAGGGCCACCAGCCCGTGGAGGTGGAGGTGGCGGGCCTGGTCCGGCAGGCCACCAACCCCAGCGCCCTGGCCGCCATGTATGAGGGCTGGATGGCGTGGGTGTGAGCTCGAGGGAGCGATGGACGGAACCGTCTGGCGCAGTGCTTTCCGCAGCGCCTGTCTGCCCCTGGGATGCTGTAGACTGGGGGAGGAGCCTGCTGCCGGGGTTCCGTGAGGAGGGACGGCAGGGGAGGACGATGCCTTCTCGGTTCAGGTGGAGGATTAGTAATAGTCCAGGCCGGTAGTTGCGGAGCAGCTTCCCTCGGGGCCACTGGCGGTCCATTATTTGGTACGCCAATGGCCACTGGCGCAATCAGAGCCTTAAACAGTCACCTCGAGATATAATATACACATATAAATACCAATAGCTTGAACTCCAGAAGGCCAGTAATCGAAACATCATGTCCATGATGACGAGAGTAGGTCTGCTTAAGCCTGCCATGCTCGGGTACCGGGCCTCCCTGACCCCGATCACGATGTCGGTAAGGAACATCAGCATGACGCCGGCCTGCTCGGGCGACAAGAAGGGTGAGTCTGATCATTGGGGTTGCTGTGTGCGCAGAGGATTGTGTGTTCGTGCGCAGGGCAGAGTGATCCAGCCCCAGTAGTCTTCCGAGGCCGTTTCGGACACGTTCCTCGGCGGCTGATATCGCAGATGAGGCCGCCACCTCCCAAGCAAAGAAGTCGAGTGTCCCAGAGCACTGGGAGGAGGAGAACGCGTCTGCGAGTGAGGCCACCGTCAAGGCTGACAAGGCGGAGGTCACCAGTGTCCAGGAGTTGCAAGAGCTGTCAGTGAAGACCATCAAGGTGTGGGGGAGAGTTTGCTGGTGGTATTATATCTGAAAGGGGCATGGCACTGTATGCCAGGCGCTTACATTGCTGAAACAAACGCAAACTCCTTGTATTCCTCTTATGTCCCCACAGGGTGAGAAGAACCACATCAAGGAGAAGATGACCTCCAGCAAGTGAAGGGGCATGCAGTGGCTTTGTAGCTTCAAGCGCATCCCCGACAATGTGTCCCTCAAAGCATCATATGGCGTATCCTGAGGCCTGTCTCTTCGTACCGTGTCTTTGCCCGCAAAGGGCAGGCTACCTGGCCTGTCCACTCACATTCTGTGCAGCATTGCATCTGTTGTAGAACCGACAAGTAGCATTTGCACAATCGTGAGGGGCAGCAATCTTCAGGCGCAATTCAACCAGGATTGGCTCGGTTTAGCTCGACCCATGACTTGCGCACGCCAGTCCTGAGGTAATGCAGCCTTTCTTGACGCTGCCTTCTTCTCAGGTCGTCCCTCTCCTGTAGCATCTCCCGCTTGCTCTTCTCGAGAGCCTCCAGCGTCCGCTCTTGATCCTTCTGTGCCTCACATATCCTGTCACACAGTGGGCATTTGGTGTCAGTTTCAAATTCCTTGGGACCAATCAGGCCTGTTGTCTACTGGCAACTCGAGGCTGTTCACAAAAGGGAACCATTGGTGTGCATCATAGCACCACATGCTTCTATGGAGCTGACATCACTGACCCCCTGCTACGCCAAACCCTCCTTGCCTGTGGTGCTGCAACACTTGCTCTGGGAGGTCAGAGTAGTCCTTCTCATAATCGTCCCAGGCAATCTCTGAGTGATGCCGGAGAAGGCGAGGCCACCACATCTCGGAGTGCATCCAGTGCCTTGCCAGGGTGATGGGGAGAGCGAAGCGCCGTTAGTCCAGGGACCCAGACTCTGGCTGCTTTGCTTGCTGGGACATGCAGAAAGGCCAGCGCATTCCCATCTTCAAGGCATCCGCGGCAGGACCGTCACATGCCATGCCCCAACCCTTTCTCACTTTTGCAAGAGCTCCAGGTTCATCTTCTGAAGGTACAGCATGGTCCCGTCCTCGCCGCTCCCACCGCCATGCGTCCACACAGAGTCCTCGGGCACGATGCCCCGCTCCAGGGTGCCCTCCAGGTACACCTCCCCCGTGTCCTTGTTTGACACTGCAGGAGGGCCCGTACCAATTTGGACGTGTGCAAGAGGCTGGCCCAATTTTGCATTACAGGAGATCCCCTCCGATAACGACAAAAGGCAAGCGCCTGGCCGCCACTCTCAGGGGTCACCTTTGATGGAGTAGGGCTCCAGGGTCACGCTGAGCTGGCGGGGGCGCAGCGTGTGCGGCACTTTCAGCACGCAGACCTTGACCTCAGCACCGGTCTGCCTCCAACGGCAAGATCCATCCGCCAGCTCGGCCCACAGCTGGTGGAATTGGTAAAGGCAGAGCATTTGTCAGCACTGTGCAACCATTTACCAGCACGTTCATGCGAAAGCCATGGAAACCAGTTCCTTCGCCGGGCGCCACTCACCTCCTCCGGCTTCTCCGCCGCATCATAGTACACTCGGCTCATGCAGAAGGGGTGCTTGTCCACCCTGTCCACCGTGGATCCATCGATGCGGGTGATGCGATACATGCGATACGGCACCTCCAGCTCCATTTTGGGTGGGGTGGCTGGGACGAGCGGCCCGGCCGAGTCAGGGCCGCCGGCATCCAGGGGCTGCACGCCCCTGGGGGTGATGTCCACCACGTCTGCCGAACTGGCCCCATGATCCACAGGTCCCAGGCTTGAAACCGCGGATAGGACGCTCTCCAAGGCAGCCTCCTGCGCTGCTGGAGTGCCCTGCAGGCATAAAGCACGAGTGAGAGATTTGGGACCCAGCCCAGGAAGGGGCACTCCTGATCATGCAGAGGTGAGGATGTCCAAGAAGCTTCAAAGGCAATGCATGCCCGGCATCCTCCCACCATTTCTCATGCCCACACTTGTCTCCCCACCTCGACAAGCCTCAGGATCTGGTATGCGGCCTCCTCATTCCCGCCCACAGCAGCCTCCAGGCGAACTCCCAAGTAGGGAGAGTCTGGCCGAGGGTTTGACACGCGGTCCAGGGTGACTCGTCGCAGCTCAAGGCCGGCAGCAGAAGCAAGGGCGGCACGGAGTGCCTGTCGCACGCCCGCTGTCAGGGCCTTGGTGGAGGCCTGTGGGAGTACGACAGTGAGAGCGTCCACACGATCTCCTGAGGCCTCATTGAAAATCGTGCACTACCGTGCGGCACCCCCCCCCGCTTCCCCCACAAGAGCTCCTCCTATCGCATACCTGCCACACCCCTCCTCTTAAGAGTCTTTGCACACACCTCCATAGCACCATGTACTCTGCAGACCCCTGCTGCTCTGACCCAACATCCTCGTCACCGCCTACCTCGGGGAAGGCGAGCTGGATATCCACCCTATACAAACGGGCTCTTGCTGCTTTGCTGACCCCATCCACGAATCCAAGGGCCTCTGGGTGACACAGGCCCCCATCTGCCCTGGAGCCGGTGTTGAAAACCTCTGCACGCACCTGCAGGCACCCAGGGCAGCTTCACTTGTTCAGCAGGCCTTGGTAAGCGCAGGTTGCACGTCACTCGCACGCATCCCCGAGAGTTTGAGGTACGGCAGGACCACGGATGGATGGCACCGCCCAGGCCTCGCCACCTTCCTTACACAGGCCAGCGAACCCCTCCAAGGCCCCAGCATCGGGGTATCCCAGCCACACCTGGTCATACTCCTCCTTGGTGAGGTCCTTCACAGCCTCTTCCAAGCTCGCTTGCACAGACAGCAGCCCCTGATCGTTGTCCAGAGCCTTGAGGAAGCAGGCGGCGGCAGGCGCAGGGGCCCGGTCGGCATGGCCCTGCACCGCCAGGTACCCGGCGCCCTGACAGGCATACGCCTGCGCCAGCTCAATACCGTGGATATCGGCTTTGAACAGGAGGCGGACGCCGTGCTCGGCATCCGCAGCCGCCTGGAGGAAGCAGCGGCCCGCGGCGTGAATGCGAGAGCGCTCTATCAGGGCGGCTGGTGGGGAGATGCCCGATGTGAGCCAGGAGAGGTACCTAGGCAGAGGAGTTCATGGGGTATGTTTGCAGGACTGGTGGCGAGGGGGGGGCATGCAAACCCTGCACAGAAGAGCGACACTGACTTAATCATGGGCCTGCATGCAACACTCCCAACCAATCACACAATGCGCCCCCAAATCCCTCCCATTGGATTGCCAGTGCCAATGGACAGGATGCAAAACCACCTGGCATAGTAAGGCCCCGGACTGGGGACGCCGTGATGAGCTTGCTTGACAACCAGGAAAGCAGCTTCGTGAAGAGCATCTACAGGGACACACTCCACAGTAGCCTTGGGGATGGCTCCCTGTGCGATGTGTAAGTGGTGTATATGATGTGCGGGCGTTAAGAAAACACAAATGATATATTCCTGGCATGGTTTACCTTAGCAAAGGACCACACACGCACGGCCAAGCACAACTGACCTCCTGGACGGCAGCTTCTATGAGTACCAGCATCCCACTTCCCAGCTGCTCTCGGGTGAGTTTTCGAACCACGGCCTGAAGCCTTGCAGTGCTCTCGCTGTCTCCTGCACTGGGTGGCAGCTCGTCAGGCAGGGAGCATGGGATGCCGCAAATCCTGCCTCCAACCATGCCTGGGTCTGCCTCACCTCCATTTATTGTCCACACCCTCAGAAAGGCCTGCACAGCGTCTGCAATCCGATGCAAGCCTTCCAGTGCTACACCCTTCCTCCAGTATCCTTTGTCCCAGGATGGAGCCAGGGCCACTGCAGCCTCGGCATCTTCCAGGGCCTTCTCAAACCGCCTAGCCTTGGTGTGGGCCAGCGCTCGGTTGGATAGGAGAGCCCGCATGACCGAGGAACTGGGTTGTAAATCGATGGCCTCGTCGTACCTGCCCGTTTTTGAAGGGCCGAGGAGCTCTCAAGAATTTGAATGCTGTCACAGGGCGGTTATTCAACCAGCAGCCAGACCATCCAACCCATCGCACTGCACACATATACTTGCTTGGCGCATGCTTCTCGCAGATTGCCGTCTTTCAAGGCTGCATCCCCTCGCTTTTTTAGATGTTCAGCTTTCAGCTGCCTGCAGGTTGACGCGGCATGGTGTCAAACATGGAGTGTCAGGGTGTTGTCACCAACACGCACGATGGCGGCGATGAATGACTACAGCGTTCTATATAATATCGAGGCCTCATCAGCAGCACCCACCCACCTCAGGCTGGCCGACATGGAGTTGCACGGGACTTTGCTCCCGGTGCCCGACTCCACGGCGTCGCTCACCGCCCGCACCATTGCAAAAGGCCGAGCCAATCTTTGCAGCTCATGAATCTCGGTTTTCAGCACCGTATCACTGCCACATCCCCACTCCACGTCCCCTGATATTCAGGGGGCGGGGTGTTTCCGTAGTGCAAAGTCAACGCGCGCGAAACTGAGCATCCTGGTTCGACCGGAGGTGGCAAGTTTGATGCCCTAAGCACCCCCCACGCACCTCCAGCGATGCATGTGACAAAACCCCAAGATCGTGCTCAGGTTGACCAGATCATTCCTTCAGCTCATCCCGCTGGCAAGGCGACGCTGTCCTCACAAGCCTCAGGGTACCCCTATTCAGAAAGGCCTCCCCAGCCCGCCCTGTCCTTTCCATCTGGACAGGGCTGGACAGCTCCAGGGCATTGGTAATTGCAAAATTGGCACAGTATAGTGCAATCGAAATACAGTATGGATTCCTCACTGCGTCCCCAGTCTCGATGGGAGACACTGGCACTCGGCATCGCGTTGGGCACCTCCGTCACTGCCGTTGCGGCGTACCTGGGCTACAAGTACGGCACCCAGTCCCTCATCGAACGCCATGGCGGTCGATTAAATGCTGGAAGACGCAAAAGCGCGGCTCGGTGAGCACCCTGGAGGGCAGATGCTCCCACCGTTGCATTGCTCTTTGCTGGTGCAACTGGAGTGCCTCCCCCACAGGGAGTGCTGAGGCACTGCAGGCACAGTCCGCCTCAGAGGACCCTGAAACCCTTGTACAGGGCTCCACCAAGCCGTGCAACCAGCCCTGGGGTTCCAAGATCTGCTGCCCGGCGGGGGCTGGAGCTCAATGGCGGTGGGTCGGGCGACGGCATGGACATGGTCGAAGCGGCCGCCGCACGAGCCTACTACGAGGCCGGTGCATCGCTGACGGTGAGGCTACTGCAACAGCAGTTGGTTGGGGAGACGTGAGGTCTTTGTGAGAATTCACTGCCTGCATGGTGGTGGCATTCATCTTGCAAAGTATGTGAGCAGCCTTGGTGCATGTACCACCTGCCACCCCATCACTCCATGCCTCGCCTCGACAGCGTCCAAGCTCCCGGGCTGCCCCTCCCAATGGCCATCCCCGCACCCGTGTGTCAAATGTGAGGAAGCTTTTGCCTGGGATTCACGACCTGTGCAAGCATGGAGCCAATCGACCTGTGGAGCATAGCAGGCTTGCTGCGCAAAGAACCTCACGTGAGGTGTTTTACTCACCACTCCCCCCTCACCCCCGCAGGAGGCGTCGCCGGCGCTGGCAGACCCCATCCGCCGTCCCAACTCCCGCCCCGCCATGGTGATCGCGCCCACCCCGGCCCTGAATGCGGAGGGCGGGGACACCACCGAGTACTACGCCACGGACGCCGACGGCATGGCCCACTTCCCGCACCCGCCCACAAGCTCCGGCCTCATGAGCGCCTCCGAGGCGGAGCTGGGCGGCCCCCTCCACGGCTTGGCCCCCGGCGCCCAGACCCACGCCCACGCCCACGGCCTGCAGTACATCCCCCGCCCCGCCAACACCTGCCTGTCGCCCCGCGGCGGCGCCGCCGGCGCGGGCGCGGCGCCGCCAAACGGCGGCGCGGCGCGCGAGGCGGTGGTTGCCACCCCCGCAGTACCGCAGTACCTGAAGCCGGGGCAGGGGCCGGCCATGGTGCAGCCGCCCACGGCGGGGCATGTGCCCAACCCGGGGGGGAATGTGCTGATGCACACATACCATACGCCCTGCGCCGGGGTCGCGGGGGTGGCGCCCGCCACCGTGACGCAGTCCAGCACCAACGCCTCCTTCATGGCGCATGAAGGTGTGTGGAAGCTGGGTGAGGGCTGGTGAGGTGCAGGGAGTGGCGCGGTGGGGGGGGGGGGAGGTCCCAGGTTCATGGGGGGTGAGGCTGGAGCCCAGCGGGCGGCGGGTACCCTCTGGGAGCACGATCCCCGTCCCTGCGTGGGAGTCAGCTCCCTGCCGCACGACGCCCGCGGCCTGAGCACCCGCGAACTCACCCACGCGCAGGCAAGATGATCGAGGACGCCGCGATGCACGAGGCCTACGTCCGAGTGATCACGCCCGAGCATTCCCCCTCGGAGGAGACGGAGGATGTCTGCTACATGCTCCAGGAAGCCATGGAGCTCAGGCATGTTGAATGGCGCATTTTATCGCGTATGAGGGTGTTTCAGTGGCCACGTGTGGGTGCCGGGCTGCGCCGATTCCTGGGCTGCATGCCCCGTGCATGGCTGCGCAGCGGTTGCCGTGGCGGCGGCCCAGTGACTGGGATTCAGGCTGCAGCGCAGTGCATGTTGATTGTGCATGCATTCCACCCGCAGGCATCTGATGAACTTGCTTGCCAATCCCAATCGGACCCCACGCTGAACCCACACATGCACGTACAGGCGAAAGTGGCTGTTCAAGCCGGTCCTATCCCCCGAGCAGCTGTCGCACCTGGCCGAGGCCAAGGAGCTGTCCGACTGCATCGGCGACCCCTTCCGGTGGACCCCTGCCCCCTGCAAGCCCGACTGGCACTTCAGGATGGTGGACGGCGTGTACTGCGTCTGGGACGGCGCCGCAACGGCGGCGGCGCCCGCGCCGGAGGCGCGGGGCACCCCGCCCCCCCCGGACCTGCAAACCGCCTGGCTCACCCCCCCCGGCACGGCCGTGGATTTCTTCTCCGACATGCACTGGCTGCTGCGTGTGTCGGCGCTGGGCAACGTGCGCTCCTTCACCCACCACCGCCTGCTGCTGCTGGAGCAGAAGTTCAACCTGCACGTCATGCTCAACTCGGACAAGGAGTTCCTGGCACAGAAGTCCGCCCCCCATCGCGACTTTTATAACGTCCGCAAGGTCTGTTCCTGGGTGGAGGTGGTGCAGGGTGCTGGGGATGGAGGACCGGAGATCTTCTGTGCGGCTGAGTTGGTGGGAACTCGGTGTCCCCGACCTGCAACACCCCGCCATGTCTCACCACTCAAACCCCACACCCCCTGCCTGCCAGGTGGACACACACGTGCACCACTCCGCGTGCATGCACCAGAAGCACCTGCTGCGCTTCATGAAGTCCAAGCTG
The DNA here is from genome assembly GCF_000733215.1 of Auxenochlorella protothecoides. Classification (NCBI taxonomy): domain Eukaryota; kingdom Viridiplantae; phylum Chlorophyta; class Trebouxiophyceae; order Chlorellales; family Chlorellaceae; genus Auxenochlorella; species Auxenochlorella protothecoides. The sequence continues at coordinate 517,851 of NW_011934321.1, forward strand.
AAGAAGGAGCCGGACGAGGTGGTCATCTTCAGGCGAGCGGTGGCTTAGGCTGGGATGAGGAGATCGGGTGTGATGCAGCGAGGGCATTGCCGATGGAATCAAGCGGGCCTCTGCAATGATCCCCCATTGACATGGTTCTCCACAATCATCCCATGCACTCTCCCGACTCCAATCGCCGAGCACCGCCGTCCTGCCTGTGACGCCCCACCCCCCTCCGATGAACATCCACCGACAGGGACGGCAAGTACCTGACCCTGCGCGAGGTGTTTGAGTCGCTCAACCTCACGCCCTACGACCTCAATGTGGACATGCTGGACGTCCACGCCGACAAGAACATCTTCCAGCGCTTCGACCGCTTCAACCTCAAGTACAACCCCTTTGGGCAGAGCAGGCTGCGCGAGATCTTCATCAAGCAGGTGGGAGAGGGGGTTGACACCCCCCGCATCCACACACATCCTCCCCCCATGGTCTGCCTCAGTCCCGCGGATCCCTCCCCCCCTGCTGCCGTATGCACCCACCCGACACCCACCCTCCCCTCCCCCCTCGTAAACACCCAAGAATACCCCCCTTGCCAGGACAACCTGCTGCACGGCCGCTTCCTGGCCCAGCTGACCAAGGAGGTGTTTGTGGACTTGGAGGCCTCCAAGTACCAGCACACCGAGTACCGCATCTCAGTGTACGGCCGCAAGCCCAACGAGTGGGACACGCTGGCCGCCTGGGTGGTGCAGAACCGGCTGGCCTCGGACAACAACATGTGGCTCATACAGGTGCCTGGGGAGCTCTTTGCACGTGGCTATGTAATGGGGTTGGGGGGGGGGCGGGCACCCGGCGTCGGGAGACGAAGCGGTGCCGGTCCAGCCTGGTCCTTGCGGGCATGTGCGATCCTTGCCAACATCGTTTCAGCTGTCCAGGGTGGTGCCATCGGCCTGAGAAGAGGGTGTTGGTGCGTCAGGGGAGATGTGGACTGCGCCGCTGGTCGCAGAAGGCACAAGCTGTCTCTGCCTGTCGTAATCACTCGAGTGTTCCTTGTTTCCACACACACAGATCCCTCGGCTCTACAATGTGTACAAGGAGTCGGGCATCATCGACAACTTTGAAGAGGTGAGCGGCTGTAATGGGGGTTGGAGGTGGCCGCCTGGGTGCCATACTCAGCTGCTGTATCCGATCTCCGTCTTTGTGTGTACTCGCACCATGCACCTGGGCACGTTTGTGCGCAGATCCACAGACAGAATGAGCGAGAACACCATGCCTGTGCCGTGCTGCGCCCTTCCTTCCATGCGTCGCCGTCCCTCACACCACAGCTGCTGGTGAACATCTTTGAGCCGCTGTTCGAGGTGACCAAAGATCCCGAGTCGCACCCGCAGCTGCACCTTTTCCTGAAAGGGGTGAGTGCCGAGGTGCAGGAAGATAATGAAGCGATTCTGACAGTGCCGAATGTCCCTCCAGCACGCCGAGTGCTTGAAACGAGATCCCCCCCTTGGATTGCAAGTCCTCGCTCCCAAGCATTCCCCTTGCCCTCCTCCCCCCCAAACAGGTCAGCGGCTTTGATCTGGTGGATGATGAGTCCAAGCCGGAGCGACGGCCCAACAAGCACATGCCCAGCCCCGCAGCCTGGAACACAAAGTACAACCCCTCCTTCGCCTACTATGTGTACTACATGTAGGCAGGGAGGGGGGAAGGGGTGGGTGTGACCCCGGTGTGTGGGCCTGTGGACTGCCGCTGTTGCTGGGCCGGCTTGAGGCATCAGGGGAGGGAGTCAAGGTGATGGGCACGGGTCTGTGTCCGCCCCAAGCCTGGCCATGACCATCACCCCAGGTATGCCAACCTCTTTACCCTGAACAAGTTGCGAGAGGCCCGAGGGCTGAACACCTTCTCCCTGCGGCCCCATTCCGGTGGGTGAAGTTCGAGTTGTGAGTGTTGGCTGAGCCAGCATGGGTGACCCATGATTCAAGCCCCCAGACTGCATGCCTGCTGTCGGACCCACAGACAGGAATGTCTGAGCACCTGAGTCTTGCAGACAGAGTATACCCCTTTCTTCGATATGCCATGCCAGGCGAGGCTGGGGATGTGGACCACCTGGCAGTCACGTTCATGGCGGCGGAGAACATCGCGCATGGGATCAACCTGCGCAAGTCCCCCTCCATGCAGTACCTGTACTACCTGGCGCAGGTGTGATGGTCAGTCGGGCGCGCCGGGCAGGGCGCCGGCTGCATGCCCGCACGGAGTTGTAGCCGTCAGGTTTGCTGGACATTGCATGCAGTCAATGGACCCGGGGCAACTGCCGCATCCCACCCTTGGCTCAGGTGGGCCTGTGCATGAGCCCCTTGTCCAACAACTTCATCTTCCTGGACTACCACCGCAACCCTTTCCCAACCTTCTTCGCGCGGGGCCTGAGCGTCAGCCTCTCCACCGACGACCCGCTGCAAATCCACCTGACAAAGGAGCCCCTGGTGGAGGAGTACTCGGTCGCTGCCCAGGTGAGGAGGGTCTGGCGGGTCCAGCAGACTGAGGAGGACCAGCGGCGGAGCGCGGCACATGCGCGCACCGAACCCCACTCCATGCCATGCAGGTGTGGAAACTGAGCGCCACCGACCTCTGTGAGATTGCCCGGAACTCTGTGCTGCACTCCGGCTACCCGCACCAGGTGCAGCGGGGTGTGGAGCGCAAAAACATGACTGCGCAGGGTCAGGAGGCCCGATGCCATGGGTCGGGTGAATCCATGCACGGTCTGGGCGACGAGCATTGCTGTGTGACTGCATGCAGCCCTCCCCACACTCCACAGCTGTGCCATTTGCTCACCAATCCTCGTGCATGAGCATGGCCATGGGGAAATGTCTGCCCTCCTCTGCCCATGTTCAGGTCAAGATGCACTGGGTGCACACCAAGTACTGGAAGATGGGACCCGAAGGCAACGACATCCAGAAGACGAATGTGCCTGCCCTGCGCATGAGATTCAGGTCGGTAGGAGGTTGGTGCTACAGAGCCAGCACAGGGCAGGGATTGGTGTGGCAATGTGTGGCAAGGTACTGTCGTGCTGGCATCCTGCCCCTTGTGCCTTGCACCATCCCCTCCCTCTGTGCATGCCGATGAACGAGGCACCCTCACTCCCAAGCAGGAAGGATTGTCATACTGAAGAGGTCACGCTCCTGCAGTCTGGCGCATCAGCCCATGCCAACAGGCTGCGGGAACGCAAGCCAAAGGACTGAGCAGCGTCTGTCCCCTGCTCCCACTCTTATCATGGAGCTTGTCAAGTGCTGGCGTGTAGGATCTGTGCCTGCTGGGGCTGTCCCAGGCCCAGTTGTGACAAGTGACAGGCAAAGTGGGGCCATTGTGCAGATATTGTGCCAGATCAATGCCCCAGGATCCCCCCTGCCGGGCGTGCACCGGCCGCACAGGGCCTCCCAAAGATGACACTCGTGCGAAGTCGAAGCTACGAAGGCTATGCATGAGCGAGATGAGGGGCCAGATCACCAGCGCACGGTCAGAGCACTTGTGCTGCCCTGTCCAATCTTGACGGCCACTACTTGGGCGTACGACGCGAGTGCTGCACTGGAAGCATCCAAGGTCATTGTGGCTTTATACGGAGGGACACGCTTGTAAGTGAAGTCGTTCTGAATTATGGCATCATCTGTCGTGAAGAGTGCGAAGTAGATAATGTTCGGGCTGAAGCTAGTGATTGTCAAAGAGAACGCGAAGTTAGAACCTGTTCGACTGACAGTTCCACTGACGGCCCCAAACCTTGGCGGTGGTGGGGCAGCTCCGGGAGGAGGTGGTGAAGGGTTGAGCAGAACCAGCGGCACCACCTCCTTCAGGGTAGAACCTTGTGTGTACACCAAAGCGGAGCCAAGAGGATATTCCTTCATGATCTTCACCGACAATGACTTCGACTCGATGGGTGTGACGGAGGATGAGGGGCTGGGATACGTTGTCGCAAAAAGTAAGGCTGGTAAATATGTATACAAGTTGCACGTGAGGTAATTAGGAATGTACCCCGGAGTGGTAACAACACACGTCATGTCGACAAGTCCATATTTCGGAACACTGAATTGAAGTGTGGCAGTTGCGGGTGCCGATGGGGGTGAAGGTGAGGGGCTTGGTGGGGTTGGAGGTGAGGGGCTTGGTGGCGGGGGTGAGGGGCTTGGTGGCGGGGGTGAGGGGCTTGGTGGCGGGGGTGAGGGGCTTGGTGGCGGGGGTGAGGGGCTTGGTGGCGGGGGTGAGGGGCTTGGTGGGGGGGGTGAGGGGCTTGGTGGGGGGGGTGAGGGAATGGGACTAGGCGGAGGAGAGGGGCTGACTGGCGGCGGAGGAGGAATCTTAGATGGGACCGGTGGCGACTTCTTAGATGAGGGCGGTGGCGACGTCTTAGATGAGGGCGGTGGCGACTTCTTAGATGGGGGCGGTGGCGACTTCTTGGCGGGTGGGGGCGACTTCTTGGCGGGTGGGGGCAGGAAGCTAAGGACCCATGCGTAGTTACAAATTTCTTGCAGGCTGCAGTCGTTCAGAATTTTGCGGTCTCCAGTTTTGTTGAAGCAGCGATTGCCCGTGCCCTTATTATTGTTTCCCCAGTTGGCGGCGCCCACATTGGAGTTACCTGCAAGAGGGCAGCACCAATTCACTTTTGAGTCGGTCTCTGTAAAGATTGCAGTGGCTCTGCACATCTTGGATGCGAATGCACATGCCAATCCATGCTCACCGATGTTACTATTCCCGACATTCTTGGTGCCAAAGTTGTTTTTGCCCTTGTTGCCGGTGCCAATGTTGCCGTTGCTGTCTGCCGTGCATGCCTTCTAGGCCGGCTTGAAGCACTCCACAGCCACCAGGATCTCCGTGGATCGATCCGACAGGATCTCATGGTTGCTCACACGGATGGCTGACACGGAGAGTCCCACGATGTGAAGGGTCGAGGTGCGGATTGATCCCACCCTGCTGAAGCCCTTGTGCCTTTGATTTGTGAGAGGGGGGCGTACACAGATTGAGGTGTGCATATCATGACACATGTGATGGTGCTTCAGCTTGATGATGGTTTTACCTGGGCCGGCTCAGTGGCGTGCAAGCACATGATCTCATGCGCAAACCCACCCATGTGGTACTCACTTGCAAATGGCATCCGCACTATCGACCGTCATCAGATACACGTGGGCTCCCAGACTGCAAGGGATCGAACATATGCGAGATGTTGGAAAAGCATCGGTAATAGACAAGAGCTAGTGAGCCAAATCGTATACAATCTGTACGTGCGTGTTCAAACAAGCAGGTCTGTCACCCCTGGGGAGCAGCGAGTAGGGACCCGGGTCCGACCGGAGCAATGTGTGCAAGGGCACGTGCGGAAAGTAATGTCACCGGGGTCGCACGTAGGACCCCCCCGAATCATTACAGCTCACGTCTCACATTCCACTGGGTAGAGCTAAGAATGTGGAGCTGCATGTGGCCTGCGGTGTGCGCGAAAGCGAGGAAAATGAGCGAAGATGGGTCACTCGCGAAGGGGAGCTGACGTGAGATCGACATCCACCAGGGAGCAATCCAACTCACCGCGAAGGCACATCTGGTCAGCAGCAGGACGAGGCCAGATATTAAGATATGGGGTCTTGCGGGCGGTGGCATCCTGCACCTCGCGGTGCTCGTCCTGTTCCGAATGCTGAACGTGTTTGCGGTCAGGACGAGATGCGTTGCACTGCGTCGGTACGCCTTTTCTTCGCTGGACCTCGGTCGAATATCACGCTGCAAGTGTTGCAATTAATCTACTGGGCCCCTGCGCTTGCAGCATTTATAGGTGCAGGGGAGTATGAGCGGCGCCCTTGATGCTCCTGGTGGGAATCCGGAGAGATCCTGCAGATCCCCATGGTAAAACGATGCAGGATGAAAGCGGCGATGGATCCATTCAGTTGACTCGCAAGGGAGTGATAACCGATTCTCAGCACTCTAAATCATAGTCCCAGGCCTCATATACCATTGGATCCAGGACAAGTCACCCGATGTCGATGGCAGCTTTGGAACTCCTCAACGCCGCCTCAGGAATAGGATCCCGGCATCCGGAAGACCCTCCGGCATCCCCGTGCAATGTATCGTGCAGAGCATGATCATCCTTAAGGAATTTCATCGAAGGTTTCGGATCAACATATACTGCCTGCAAATCATCGTAATATTTGAGCTGGAGTTCTCCTCGTATCTTCCATGCAGTTGTATCACGTCGACTCCAACGCCTTTCATCCGTTAGTGACACTCCCACTCAGAAACCTGGCAGGTGCATTGCGCTGGCCTCACCAGAGGGATGGATCTTGCAGAGAGGGTCCCACTGCAAACTTGATTACTCCTCCGGTGATAGGCGAGTGTGGCCAGTCCGATCTGCATCAGGTCTTCAGTAGAACAGCTCGTCGGGCCTGCCCTTGTAAGGCTGCCCTGCCACCACGCTGCCCCTCCACCCAGGCTCTACCTCAGAATTCAGATCCCAAAGCCCCACGCTCTGATATGAATCCATCACAGTGCAAGTTTCATCTTGAGGTTGTGGCACAAAAGGGCAAACAGCTTCACAGTCCCTGAAGCCAGACCCCGGCAGCTGCTGCAGAAGCTCGGTGAATCATCCTACATTCCATCACCGTCCTTCCAGACCTCGCGGCATGCAGAACCTCCGCAACGCACTCGTTCCCTGCAGAACAGTAGATCTACCTACCCGCTGCACCCACTCTGTGGTGAGAGCGTCACTCGGGAGCAGATCAACAACCTGCACATGGTGACAGTCAGGTTGGCCCCGGATGTGGCGCCTGCCTCGGGATTTTTGGCTGAGGGATACCTGGAGCAGGCCCCCGAGGAGTAGTGGAGATGGCTTGGCCGGGGGTTGGGTGCCAGCAATGAGTCTAGTTCCCAAGATTGTCCCGACAGCTACCTCTGACGAGGGGAGCCCACTCTGGTATCAACCACTGAGGTACGAAGGGAGGAGAGGTTGACGCCTCTGACACTGCATGGCTAGACCACTTGTGCTGCAGCGGTTTGCTGCCTGGGGTGGGACCCGGATGCCAGGATGGGATTGGAAGCCAGACACACCAGATTGGAGTACATCTGTTGCCGCACTCCCTTGACCTTTGCTGCCACCAACCTACTAGTTTTGGTTATTCTCCTCAAGGTAGGCATCCCGTCATCAAGAGGAACTCGGAGACTTGTGGGAGTACCTACTCTTCAGGCCACTCTGCATGCAACCATCTTCAGGGGACCAGGCGGCCAGTCAAGCAGCACAGTGCCACTCGGGCAGAGGAATGGGGCAAAGGAGCATCGGGAAGACGGTCCATCGAAACAAACGTCATACTTGGTGAAACTTTCGCATTCTCTGACAGATTCCCTGAATGATAGTCTCGTATTTTGCTCGCTATTGTCTCGCCATGAGTTACGAGGGCTCGACGGGAGCCCGCCCCCGAGAGGACTCAGTCCGGCGGATATCCATGGCCTAGAGCGCGCGCCGTTGCGGAGGACTGCCCCCCAACCCCAAGTCCACGTGGGATGTTGAGTTTACCAACTCACCACGACACGGCGTGGCATATCCTGGAATGCTTCTCAGTATTACAGAATGAACGGAATCCGACAAATCGCGAGACTTGCAGTCAGCCGCTCCGGACCCAACTCACTGAGGAGTGCCAAGCACGGAGAGCGTGAGTGGCTGACACATTGCTTTGCAAGTGCTCCAAATAGCAATTTGGAGATTGGAATGGGTTTGTCCACTCCTCGCCATACATGAAGGGCTGGGGCATCATGGGGTGGGGGTTGTCATCGCCATCCTTTGCTTGTCTCTCATGGAGCAGACCCCGCGTCCCTCACCCCTTTCCCTCCACCTCGCTGTGTAGATCGTTACTTCTCCGTTTCTGCAATGGCAGCAGCCAGGATTGCGGTGGCGAACCCCATCGTCGACCTGGACGGCGACGAGATGACCCGCGTCATCTGGGACCAGATCAAGGAGAAGCTGATCTTCCCCTACATCGACCTCGACATCAAGTACTACGACCTGAGCGTGGAGAGCAGGGACGCCACCAACGATCAGATCACCGTCGACGCCGCCGAGGCCATCAAGGTGGGATTTGGGTGTTGTGGGGGCGGCGCCCCTACTCGCTCACCGTGCAGGGTCGGCCCCCTAGCTGTGCCCTGAGAGGCACACCGCTCCTCTTCGCTCCGCACCCCCCCCCCACCCCCACAGAAGTACAACGTGGGCATCAAGTGCGCTACCATCACCCCCGACGAGGCCCGCGTCAAGGAGTTTGGCCTGAAGCAGATGTGGCGCTCCCCCAACGGCACCATCCGCAACATCCTGAACGGCACCGTGTTCCGTGAGCCCATCGTGATCGAGAACATCCCGCGCATTGTCCCGGGCTGGCGCAAGCCCATCGTGGTGGGCAGGCACGCCTTTGGCGACCAGTACAAGGCCACCGACCTGGTTGTCCCTGGGGCCGGCAAGCTGGAGTTGCGCTTCACGCCAGACGACGGCGGGGAGGTGCAGAACTTTGAGGTCTTCAAGTTCCAGGGCGAGTTGGTCTGGGTTTGGAAGAGGGGGATGGCCTGGAAGGGGAGGGGTGTGGGGAGGGGACACAGGGCGCTTGAAGCTGAGTGCATGATGCTCGAGTGGATGCCGTGATTATTAGTATGTGTGAGTACCCGCTCTGCCACATGCAGGCCCGGGTGTCGGCCTGGCCATGTACAACACGGAGGAGTCCATCCGCGGCTTTGCCCAGTCCTGCTTCCAGTATGCTCTGGCTCGCAAGTGGTGCGTCAGGGGTGGGGTGAGGGGGACGGGTTTCGAGTGGCACTGTATTGTGGGCCAGGTGTGCTGGTGTCTGTGCAGGCAGCAGCAGTCGACTGCCTGGCCTCAGTCGGCGAGTTGCGCGCATGCCTGATGGCGCCATGGGACTGGTGGTGGCCTGGGTCTGCGGGATACGTCTCCTGCTCAGCATTGCACACGGGTCTGCATTGCACCACTGTCTCTGAGCCGCGCGAGACGCTGGTCGCCCTGCCTCCAACCTCCTTCCCCTCCTCCTCGCCAGGCCGCTTTACCTGTCCACCAAGAACACCATCCTGAAGAAGTACGACGGCCGCTTCCTGCAGGTGCGTGCCACGATGGAGGGGCAGGCGGATGCATTGCACTGCGTGCAGGACCCCAAGGGATGATGTGTGCATGTGACGCTGGCCATGCAGCATGCAGGGCTTGGCATGGCTGGGAGCCCCTTCTCTCCAGGAAAGTCACCCCTCGCGCCGTCAACCCACCCTCCATATCGGATGCCTCCCTTCTCTGCCCCCCCCACAAAGATCTTTGCCGAGATCTACGAGGCCAAGTATCGGTCGGACTTTGAGGCTGCAGGCATCTGGTATGAGCACCGCCTGATCGACGACATGGTGGCCCAGGCCCTCAAGTCCTCGGGCGGCTTCGTGTGGGCATGCAAGAACTACGACGGCGACGTGCAGTCGGACATCGTGGCGCAGGGGTATGGCTCCCTGGGTCTCATGACCTCTGTCCTGGTCACCCCCGACGGCAAGACCATGGAGGCCGAGGCCGCGCACGGTGAGGGTATCAGGGGATTGTCTTCTTCCTGGGGTTGGTACATGGGGGGTTGCTTGTAGAGGACATCCATGGGATGAGGGGCGCGGGGCAAGAATCAAACCCTGGCCACCCCAGGAGACGTGCCCCAGCCTGAGGGTTGCAGCGGCATGCGCACCCTCCTGGCTCTCTGAATCATGCACAGGAGCGGCTCGACCCTTGTCACTTCGTCCTTCCTGCTTTCTTCCCGACATGTACCTTGCCCACTCACGGCCCCTACCCTAACACACACACACACACACACTGACGGGGAAAACCAACAGGCACGGTCACCCGCCACTGGCGCGAGTACCAGAAGGGCAACCCCACCTCCACCAACCCCGTGGCCTCCATCTTTGCCTGGACGCGGGGACTGGCACACCGCGCCAAGCTGGACGGCAACGAGGAGCTGGCCAAGTTCACCACCGACCTGGAGGACAGCGTGCTGACCGTGATCAGGGGGGGAGAGTACACCAAAGATCTGGCGGTGTGCGTGCACGGAACCACGAGGGTGAGGGGCTCCATTGGGAGATGGGGGAATAACTTCGATAACTTCG